>NC_133770.1:230983262-231034168 GCF_003597395.2 Chelonoidis abingdonii
TAAGTCCATTAATGGCTATTAGCCAGGATGGGTAAGGAATGGTGTCCCTAGCCTCTGTTTGTCAGAGGGTGGAGATGGATGGCAGGAGAGAGATCACTTGATCATTACCTGTTAGGTTCACTCCCTCTGGGGCACCTGGCATTGGCCACTGTTGGCAAACAAGATACTGGGCTGGATGGACCTTTGGTCTGATCTAGTATGGCCATTCTTATGTTCTTAAGATTTTTATGATAAATTTGCTGATCAGTCTTCAGCATAATTAATACTTTAATTCATTGCTTTGTGACTTCATAATAAATTGTAGAAAAACTGAATGGCATGATGGGTGATAATTAAAATAATAATTAATACTTCTTTAGCACTTTTCAACTCAAATCACTTTATAGAGAAGACTAAGCATCATTTTACAGATGAGATAACTGAGGCAGAAAGTGCTTTAAGAAACTTTCCTAAGGTCACTAGACAAGTCTGTGTCAGAGTCAGGAACAGAGCACATTCTGAGCTCTGTCCATTAAGCTACCTTTGCACCAATTTGACTGGATAAACTTAATCCCTTGTGCTCACCAAATGGGCCTATATTATTCATTAAAGTATCCAAATGCATTATGAAATATATTAATAATTTATTAGCTATAAGAAACTTGACACAGGGCATTTTCTGGGGTTTTGTGACAGTTTGGGGTAGTTCACTCAGCTTGTCACTGACCCCCAACTTGGTTGGTTTTGGTTAAATCAGTGCTTTTCAACCTTTTTCCATTTGTGGATCCCTAAAAAATTTCAAATGAAGCTTGGGAGGAGGAATAGCTTGGTGGTTTAAGCGTTGTGAGCTCAATCCTTGAGGGGGCCATTTAGGGATCAGTGCAAAAATCTCTCAGGGGTTGGCCCTGTTTTGAGCAGGGGATTGTACTACATGAGGTCCTTTCCAACCCTAATATTCTATGTAGACCCCTTTGGAAATCTTAGACCTAGTCTACAGACCCCAGATTGAAAACCACTGAGTTAAATGAATCTTAACATAAGACAGCTAAAGACCTTACTGAATGTCAAGGCAATAGGGTGGAATGTTTTATTTGCAATAACAATGAAAACTTGAGATTTTATCTCTGGTTCAACTTTTTTGGCACATTTCTACTTGTGTGTAACCACAGAGTCCTTTGATCATGGTATATACTGTACATCCTAGCGTATGTGAGTAATGAGAAATTCTTTGACTATGGGATTCTCTGGGAAAAATACCTAATTTGCACTTAACCAGGACATTCAGAGAGGATGAAATTACTGACAGATTGTGTAATCCCAAAATACACGCCACCAAAGCATTTACATAAATGTATTATCACTGTCAAGTTTATTAGAGCCAAAACTTTGGATTCAAACTCCTTCAAACTTGGGATTGTTAGCATTGTTTTTTTCTAATGTGCCAATCACTGTGGTACCTAGGTGCTAATTTTGGAGTATTGATATTCTGTAAAATTTTGCATCCTAAAAAATGGAACTGTATTTTTCAGTTTGCTGTAGATTGCGCTTATATTACCTCTAGAAACTGGCTGGAAAGGTCACAGAATTTCAGCTACTCCATGGACAACTGCATTGGGAGAAAAAGGCCAGAGTTTGGCTATGAATAGGCCAGTCATATCCTTGCACACAATAATATCCATGCTTAGAACAACATGCTTGGAGCTACTAAGTGACATAATTCTACTCTATTTTGCTGACTAACACTTGGTAGAATAAATTCATACTAGAACAGACCTATCATGGAATATTCCTTTCAGAACTCCAGACCAAGTACCTGTGCTTTGTCTCCTAACCTATGTGTATGGAAACACACGTGCCTGCCTTTTATTCTGTCATTTCATCTCACAAGGCCTAAATCCTAAAACCAGAACTGCATGGCAATAGCAGATTTTTGACATTAGCTCAGAGCAGGGCTGGCTCCAGGCACCAGCATGCCAAGCGTGTGCTTGGGGCGGCATGCTGCAGGGGGCGCTCTGCCGGTTGCCGGGAGGGCAGCAGGCAGCTCCGGTGGACCTCCCGCAGGGACGCCTGCGGGAGGTCCACCAGAGCCGCGGGACCAGCGAGCGGCAGAGCGCCCCCCGCGGCATGCCGCCGTGCTTGGGGCGGCGAAATTGCTAGAGCCAGCCCTGGCTTAGAGGCCTGAAGTTTAGGAATATCAAACCTGAACAGAAGTTTAAATGTTTCAGTTTTAGTCAAATGATTTCAGGAAATCTATTTTCCAACCTGTTGGTTACAGCACATTTCTTTAATATGTTAGTCCAAACTTCATAGCGAAACTCCGGGATTTCAAACAATTCCCTTCACTTAAGGAAACCAATTAGCTTGAAAGTTGTGTTTTTTTGTCAATGCAGCTAACATTTGTTGTTGCTCCTGAAGCAGCAGGGGGAGCTGTGCCAATAATCATTTGAGGTTGTCCTGTAAATTCAATTAGCGATTAAAAATCACTGCTGCAAAAGTATTTCATGTTGGAAACCAAATGCTCTCTCTTTTAAATGAATATTATTTTAAGTAAAATATGTGTCCACTTTAATACGGAAGCAATTTATAGGAGTCTTTTCTCCCTCTCTAAAATGTGCTTTTAGAATTTGAGTGCAAATATCTAACTTTGTAATTTTAATCATAAAGCTTTTTCTCAGAATACTATATTTCAAACAGCATTAAGAGTGTAGAGACAGAATGGTTTTGGTATGCCTGCTGCTAATGAAGGTTGAGGGAGGGAAAACTGTAGTATGTGCTGCTATAATCAGAGACCAATAATAACCATCCCTAAGAAGGAAAGGAAAAAAAGCTCCTCTAACAACATGAAGCAACAAATAAGACAGTTATTACCATAGCACTCAATAGCAAATAATTCAAGATCCAAATTTTGAGCTATCTTAAATTGAGGAAGGTGTAAATGTGTTTGGATACAGGGGTTTGGTTTGTTCCATTATAGAAGCTGGAGCCAGCTATAGAATTTGGATCTGGATCCACCAATTTCAACACAGATTTCTTAGAGTCTATGAAAATATATGCTTTCCCCCACCAGAGTTCAGAGGGATTTAGATTCAGGAATTTAGTTTCAGCCCATTTCCATTTGGAAATAGCCCTGTAACAGACCCACTTCTCTTTCCAAAAACCTAGTCTCACTGTCATTTTTTCAGAATGTTTTCATTCTGCAGTTCAGAAGGCAGATTTCCATGGAATTTATTCTTAGACAAAAATCAGAACCAGTGATGTTTAGTAAGGTAAGAAGGCAAATTTAATTCATGTGTTTGCTCACACCAAAATAAGACATATTTTGAGAACTCTTAGCAGATAAAAAGAATAGATGTTGGCAGTTACAGCAGAGATACCAAGGAATGAGTGAGCATAAAGATTCTCTCTAAAGATAGTCTTTCTAGTTCCAGGTGGAGGCACATTGGTAAAATAGTAACAAAAGTAGAAAAGTAGAATGAAGGAAAATGTATCTCTTCAGTACTGGACACTGCAGAACTGGAGAAACTGCATTGCATCATGGCTGTTGTTACTGCTTCTTTCCTAGGTGACACTGCAACATGTAAAAAGCAGGAGGACTCTGAATTTTCCAGCAAACAAGTGGTTGTCAAGAAGCCGTGGAGCTGGAGATATTATATGTGAACTCCCAGTAGAAGAAGCAGGAAAACCCATTTATCCAAGTACGTGTAAAGGTATTGTTAGTAATCTCAGAAAACACTTCAGTTTAGTTCTTGAAAATATAATCTCTGCAAATGTGTGCAAGCCAGATTTGTGGTGGTGTCTTCATTATGACTGAAGGTTGAACACGTGAATTGTGATCTCTCTGTATGAATAACTAACTTGTGTTTTCCTTTCCCGGTATTGCAAGTTGTGAGATACCACATTTATGTTTACACTGGCCATTTGGAGCAAGCTGAAACAGATTCTCCGATCTACCTATGTATATATGGAAAGAGAGGAGACTCTGGTCTAAGACTTCTGCATAAATCTGATATGCCAGTGAAATTTCAGAGGGGAATGGTAAGTTTGAGCAAGGAAGTTTGCATATTCACAGAGACGTGTTTAAAGTAGCCTTTATACATGCTTAAAATTGGTTTTGAAGGGAACTAATCAAAATCTAGGATACAGACACACTTCACATTATTTAGCTACTCTTTTATTAAAGATTTGGTGCTTGCCATTTCTGGGAGATAATATAAATGAGGGGGAAAAAGGACCCAGTAAACCAGAAATGAATAATGGAACAAAAGTAAAACTGGGAGAGTGGTGGTGGGGACATTAAGGAGAATAAAAGAATAGAAAAAGAAAGGAAAAAAAGCAAGATGATGAGAAAAGCCACAAGGGAAAATACAGACATTTTCAGTCAAAGCATAAAAGATCAAAATTGGACACAAATGAGTGCACAAAAATTGTTTCATGGCTTCAAATCTCAGTAGGAACATTTGCTGTCTATTTCTTCTAACACATGGCAGTTTTGATACTGATGAATGCAATCCAGGCGTAAATGAAACTATCTAATTTGTCTTTCATGTACCTAAGAGCCTTACCATAAGTAAAATACACAAGCTACATTCTGCAATGTGGTTTAGTGGACTGACCAAATTTCAGAAATTACCGAGTTCTAATTCTGGTCCTGTCACTGAGGATATGTTTACACTGCAATAAAACACCAGTGGCTGGCCCGTGTCAGCTAACTCGGGCTTGTGAAGCTCAGATTGCAAGGCTATAAAACTGTAGTGTAGCTGTTCGGGCTCGTGTAGGCCCAGAGTCTGGATTCCAGCCAAAGCCCAAATTACTATGCTGTAATTTTATAGCCTCGCATCCCGAGCAAGCAGATATGGGTCAGCTGCAGGTGTTTTATTTCAGTGTTGACATACATTGACTTTGAGTGCCCTTGGCAAGTTGCTTGGCCTCCACTGAGTCTCAGTTTCTCCATCTGTAAAATGGGGGGAAATGAATGCTTACTAACCTCACAGGTTATATTGACATATTTGAGGAATGCTTATAAAATGCAAAGCGTAATAAATATTCAATTATTCAGCACAGTAGAACATCCCAGATACACTGAGAAACTGCAGGTGGATCTGGGCCAATTTAACAGCATAGAATATAAATCTGCCTCATTAGTAATGCATTAGATATTAAGTATTGCACAAAGGAGTTGAAATTCAGGACATAAAGTTGCCTGAGAGACCTGTTCTGGGTAGGCTGATGAGAGTATCCTGTATTATATTATTTATACAAAAAGGCTAAGAGTGAGGAGATTCTATTCTTCACCTCATTTGTTACAGAAGCTGGAAGGTGTGTAGTGAATGAGGCAGGGGACTGCAGGAAAAGAAAGTATCATCTGCTGGTTCAGGCAGTTGAATACTGCCCTGGAGAACTGGATTCTATCCCTGCCTTTGCCACAGAGTTCCTAACATGATGCTGGGCAAGTCACTTAAACAAAACTTTCACAGGTGGCCACCGTGTTCCTCATTTTCTGGGTACTTAACTTGATGCTTCAGGTCTGATTTACTAACTTGCTGAGCACTCATAGCTGGAACTGAGGTTAATGGGAGCTGTGCTCTGGACATGTAAAGTGCTATAAAATGCTGAGTACTCTGAAAGATCCGGCCCCACGCTTCTCAAATTGAGCACCCAAAACTGGATGACATTTTTGACAATTTTGGCTTTAATTTCTGTGCTTCAACTTCATCATGAAATGGGGATAAGAATACCACTTCACCTCACCTCACCAGGGGATTGTGAACACCAGTTCATTAATCTTTGTAAAGAACTGATATGCTGCAGTGACTGCATTGCAGAAAAACCCATGAAGAAATGAACAATTCTGTATTCGGTGCAAGGTTTGGTTGTTGTGCAGTAAATAAAGCAGGTGGCGGTGTGGGGGTGGGGGGAGAGGAAGGGATAAGGAAGATAAAAAGAAATATTAGATTGCTCACTGAATGGGTAACTCTGTCCATCCTGTACACTGAATGAAGCAGGGGGTCCTGTGGAAAATGTAGTATGTGATCATATAATTAAAGAATGTCTCATAATGCATATGCACAAGGGGGCTGAACTAAGGTTACATCAACACCCCTAATTCTGGCATTTCCTATCTTTAGAGTGCTTGACTTTACAACCTTAACATGCTTTTAGCGTAGGGGTTTTTTGGATATCTGTGTGTGTAAATTTATACTTTCCACCTCTTCCCTTTGAGTTTGCACAAGCGAACTGTATGCTCTTCATGAGGTCAAAACTAGGCCAACCTGAATCTGTCACCTGATCAGCTGCATGCCTCCATTAAAGCAATCTTCATCAAGCTTTTGCACAAGTCTAAATGGATAAGCAGAACAAAGTGGCATGCCAGATTTCAGCTTTTTCAGTATAATGGCATTTAAATAAGGGGAGAACCCCGCATGCAGCAAATATGTCCCTTATTAAGAAAATAATGTTACAGTATTGTAAAGTAATCACCCCAAACACTGCTCAAGCATTATTGTAATGTGTACTGGATCAGTACTGAAGAATTTAGCACTACTTTCGGGGAAGGATCATAAAGGTAATTTACATGAGGTTTTTGCCATTACTATTACATTCAGATTTTTAGCTTGTCCACTTATTACCTGATACAAAATTCATTGAGTCAATGGAAAGACACTGGATAATTTCAATGAGCTTTGACTCTACCCCGTTGGGAACAATCTGACTCCCATTATATCCTATGGAATCTATCCTATCCTATGGGAATCTTTTCCTTGGCTGTAATAAGAGTTGGATCAATGCCCTTAAAATACTGAGCAGCTTTTAGCCTCTCTTACTGCTGTTATGAAGTGGTGTCTGCACTGTTGTCTTCTAGGTGGATATGTTTGAAATGGAAGCTGTATCTCTTGGAAAACTGCAGAAGGTGCTATTGTACTGCGAGGCCAGTAACAAGGTGCAATACTGGTACTGTGAGAAAGTAATCATCAGAAAAGCTGGGAAAGACTCCGAATATATTTTCAACTGTGAGAGGTAGTATTTACACTATAGCTCTTTTGTTTTTAAACTAGCTTTGTCTTCCCAAATAATCCTTTAAGGCTACATACCCTTTGGATGATACCCATGTGAAACATTTAGCCAATAGATGTGCTCAGTTTGGTTTTTCCAGGACCAGGCAGATAAACTCATTACTTATCACTCCAGGATTGATTGCTTAATTTAGTGATTGCCAGGTAGTGTGTGCCAAAGACTAACTCCGTACTTCATAATGTTATATGATTGGATTGCGCAAGTGTACCTCTGTCACATGTGGAGCCATGCTCTAAGATGGTGGGTGAGAATTTCCCATGGAAGAAGGAGAGATAAATTATACAAACAGGTTTTTAAATTAAAGCCTCATTCTCCATGGGAAATCCGTGAGGAGCACAATCCAGAAGTAGCATTTGTTCTTGCTGAAGAGATGACTGAGATGCCAAAAAGGGGAAAGTTTTTCTGGTGGTTATCTAACTTAAGCTATTAAATCAGTATAACCTCCCCCTGCCCCCGCAGCAAGCAGGGGTTACACCAACATAGCTAAAGTCACTTGAGAAATACCACATCATCCAGCCTTTTTTACATTTAACAAGAAAAGAAGAGCTGCGGAAACCAAAAACCTGCTCAGGCCCATACGATAATGCTTACACTGCAAATTCTCATACATGTGAACAACTTTGAGTAGACCCACTAAAATGAGTGGATTGATAGGAGGTAATGTGCCCTAGTGGACGGGTCTCTGGACTCTGGGTCAGGACACCTAGTTTGTATTACCAGATCTATTGTTGATTTGGTGTAAATTTGGGCCACTTGCTGAAACTCTCTGTGCCCCAGTTTCACTATCTTTAAACTAGGAATAAAAATAGTCATTCGCCTTTGTAAAATGTTTTTGAGATTAAGGCAACCCTATAAATTGTTATAATTATTTTTATTAATACTGACAAGAGTAGGGATTTCTCATGTGAATAAGGGATGCAGGTTTGGGCACATACTAGCTGGTGTTTCATCAATATCTTATACTTGTTCATGAAAAGATACAAACAACTCTCTGACATTAATCAGACAGAACATTCTATAGAGAAATGAGGCCAGCTGCTTACCTCAAGCAAGAAAGATCAGCTCAGTATCAAATCTGTCCTCCAGTGGGTCACATGACTCAGACATCATGCATGACAGGGCACTTAGGTGCCAATTATCACAGAATGAATACACTGAGGAGGCTGGTCAGCAGAAAATATTCAGGAGCAGAGGCTATAAAGGTGAAAAGGAAAAAAAGAATTTATATCATTCCTGCCTTTTGTGACTGCTAAAAAAAGAACACTGCTACTGACAAGAGTTTAAGATAGGGCAGCAGGTCCACCAAGGGGTGGCTTCTTTATTGGCCAAAGAAGCTGCAAGCTTCTCAAGGAAGGAAAATGCTTTGTTCCTCAGACATGCTTCTGATATGCTTTATTTTCACTGCCTCATGGCTTTATTTTCATTTTATACTGGAAGACTTGATTTTTTTTCTGGTTTGTCGCATAAGATACTATATTTCTTAATTAGTTAATCTGGGAAATGTCAACATTTTTTCTGACTTAATAGAATCCTGACTTTTGATTTTGCACAGGCAAAATCCAGCCATTCTCATGGATTTCAATTAAAATATTATTTCTGTTTTGCGTTTTTTAAATTATACATCAACATGTTTTCAGCATTTAGGATTACACAATATATCTGTATAACCTGGTTTTAACAGGAGAGCAGCATAAATCAGCCAACAGCCAAGTGTGTGCTGTAGCACTGAAAACTAGAAGGTCAGTTAGTTAATGTATTCAGTTTCTTAGGATCTGGTGCTATGAAATGTCAAGTGCTTCTTTCAAGGTGTAATTGAAGGTGCTCGGCACTTCCTGGGATTGGGCCTGTTAGTGAGCTGGTGGGAAGGTGCCTGCCCTCTGGCCCTGATCTGTGTAACTATGTATGTGCTTGATGTTAAGCATGTGCCAAGTGCTTTGCTGATCAGGGCCAGGAAGCTCAGAACCATACAGGATCAAGCCCCAGCCACCTTACTGTACAGCAAGCCATAACTACTGATTAATAAAGTGACTCTGATGTTGAGATTGCAATAGCCTTACTATGTGGAAGGAAAAAGTTCCTCTAAGGATAATCCAGAAAAGAGAAAAAAATAATAAGGAATCCTTATGGTACTTTAGAGACTAACAAATTCATCTGGGCATAAACTTTCATGGGCTAAAATCCACTTCATCAAATGCATGGAGAGAAAAATACAGGAAACAGAATATATATTTTACAACACGTGAAAAGATGGGAGTTGTCTTACCAAGTGGGGGGTCAGTGCTAACGAGTCCAATTCATTTAAGGTGAAAGTGGCCTATTCTCAACAACTGAGAAGAAGGGGTGAATATCAGAGGGAAAATTACTTTTTGTAGTGACCCATCCACTCCTAGTCTTTATTCAGGACTAATTTGATGGTGTCCTGTTTGCAAATTAATTCCAGTTTCTCATTGGAGTCTGTTTTTGAAGTTTTTTTGTTAAAGAATTGCCACTTTTAGGTCTGTTAGCTCATGAAAGCTTGTGCCTGAATAAATTTGTTAGCCCCTAAGGTGCCACAAGAACTCCTTGTTTTTGCTGATACAGACTAACATGGTTACCACTCTGAAACCAGGGAAAAGAGAGGAAATCAGAATGTGAAAACCAGAAAAGCAACATGTAAATGAATGAGTGTTTACCCCTCTGTTTTTAGTCAGCAAGACATAAAACATATCTTTAGAAAATGGTTATATTCTCCCCTTTTAAATCAAAGCTCCTGTTTTCTGAAAATAAAGAGCTGGCTATTTATCAGGGGGTTAATTGACCTTTTCCCTCAGGTGCCACTGTTAATCATTTCTGGTTATTCTCAGCATCTATTCCTGTTGTTGCACACCTCCCTCCTTTTCTTTGTCAGTTTCATGCTAGTCCTTGGTGTGAAATTGACACGTGGTGCTTGGAAACAGATAGGATGAGACATCCAGATGCAGCTCTGATTTTCTGGCAAGTAGAGAAGATTTGAGAAATTGAACATTTTCTCTTGTGCTTTCAGCTGAATCATTTTCGTTTTCTATGAGGCAAAGATTGTTTTGCACACACCAAGCAGGCATATACTACCTGATAGGTAGCAGAAGTATGACAGATCTGCTGTCAGAATGTGGGAAGAGGAGAACCCCTGCAGTGAATGCAGGCATCCTGCATACCTCACAGCTGAGCATCAGAGGGGCTTCCTCTACCCTGACACTTAAGGGAGATTTGACATGAGTTGGAAGGCGTATGCACCTGCAACTTTGTTGATACCACTACTAAATCTCACCTCCCCCCATTTGGGGGTACAGTTGTAACACTGATGACTTGTCAGTAGCAGAGATCAAACCTGGGATCTTTGGGGCTCAATGCATGAGCCTCTTTAGCATGAGCTAGAACAGTGTTTTACAAACCATGGGTTGCGTCCCACTTCTGGGTCACAGCATGTAAGGTGCTGAGTCGCCTTGCTCTGGTCAGCACTGCCAACCAGGATGTTAAAAGTCCTTTCGGCAGTACTGCCCAGCTAAGGGAGGCTAGTGCCTACCTTTCCTGATATGGCGCTGCGCCCCCAAAACAGCCAGCAGTGGGTCCGGCTTCTAGGCAGGGGAGCCACGGGGCTCCGCGTGCTGCCCCATCCCTGAGCACCAGCTCCGCACGTTCCTGGCTAATGGGAGCTGTGGGGGCAGTGCTTGCGGGCGAGAGTCACGTGGAGCCACTTATGCGCCTCTGACTAGGAGCCACTTGTGCGCCTTTGCCTAGGAGCCAGACCTGCTGCTGGGAGCTTCCAGGGTGCAGTGCGGTCCACAGTGCCAGGATAGGTGCCCCAATCCTCTGCCCCAGCCCTGAGCCCCACAAACCCAGAACTCCTTCCTGCACCCCAAACCCCTCATCCCCAGCTCCACCCCAGAGCCTGCACTCGCAGCCCATAACCCTGACCTCCTCCTGCACCCCAACCCCCTGCCCCAACTCAGAGCCCCCTCCCACACACTGAACCCATCATTCCAAGCCTCACCCTGTAGCCCTCACCCCCAAGCCCCAATCCTCTGCCCCAGCCCTGAGCCCCTCCCACACCCCAAACCCTTCCTCCCCAGCTCTGTTGGGTCACGGGCATCAACAATTTTCTTAAACTGGGTCTCCGGAAAAAATGTTTGAAAACCACTGAGCTAGAAGGCACCAGTCTTTTAGCCAAAACTCTAGCAGGTTAATCAGTCTCTGGCTGTTCTAGCTGCCACTAGAGGGAGACAGAGTGCCACACCAAGCAGGCATGGGTTACACAGTGGCAGTGGTGACTGCAGCTCTGAGGCTGGAACAGTGGAGGAATGCAGGCCAGTGGAGGAAGAGTCCATCCCACTTGACTTTTTTGTCACCGCCTGCCTTGTACTTAGATGCCTTGGTGCTGTGCCGCTGTGGTTCAGACTCAAGATCTCACCCTGGCTCTCACCAGCCTAGTTACTCCTTGCAGGGTGACACTAAGATGCTTTCAGTCCCAGGCTTTCCCAAATCCATCCGTCTGAAGTTCTTAATTACCAGACAGTTGGACAAATGCCCTCTGGTTCATCACCCCTCAAGGCATGAACCAGCCCCCCAGACACCAGTTTACTTTGGCACACACATTCCACACAGTTTGCACATGAGAGACCTGTTTGGGGTAAAGCTAAACAAAAGGCTTAAGTAATAGAAAAGCCACAGATTCAAAGATGAAATAGTAAGGGAGAACAAACATATACAAGTGACCCAGAAAAGAAACATAAAGACACAACCCTTTTCTAATACAAGTTATCTGTTGCCTTTGAACAGTTTCCCAGCATACCCTTAGCTGTAATAGAATCCAGCATTTCATGGACAGCACTTGCCAAGTGACTGTCAGAAAACTGTGGAAAAAGCCTTTTACAAGCAGGCTTGTGTCTACTTTTTTTTCTCTCAGTCCATGATGACTCATGTTTATTCAGAGTGAAGAAATTCCCTCTTACCTGAGAGCCAGGATGTCTCGACAACTTTCCATTAACTCCATTGTCTTTTCCTGGCTAGACAGTGGGTTGTTGCTTGGAGCCGGTGTCATATAAATTCCTGTCTTGGAATGTGCCGTCCGGGCTGTGATGTGTAGTTGAAATTGTAGTACAGTTTTCTATATGCATAACTACATAGATTCATAACCATAGTCTGTATACATCTCTCAGAATGACCATCAAGTTCAGAATGTTCCAGGCTTGCATGAAAGGCCTTATTCAATATGCTTACAGTACAATAATACAGTCTGCAATCAGTTGGTTCAAATGCTCATTTGAGGGGTTTAAACCTTCTGTCCTCCCCTTGGGCTGTCTGGACCCTGACTGTCACAGCCATTAATGGAAATGAGGAACAGACCCAATGCTGTGCACCAGTGTAAAATGGTTGTACATGAGAGTAGACTAATGGCCCTGTCATCCCCTGATTAGGGGTAAGTAAAGTGAATTAATTCCAGCTCGTTTTCTCTAACTTCTAATATGCACCAACTATCTCTGGGGTGTCATGTCATGGGGCTTTCTATAAGCTGGCTTCTTCAAACAGAACAAATACTGTATGCACTTCTGGCCCAGGGACAGAGAGTTTACCTTAAGTAAAAATAACTAACTTTTGTGACAAAGTTCCTCCTCTACCTTGGGGGGTTCTGCGCTTATTGGCAGATTTGCTCACCTCAGTGATCTTCCCCACAGTCTGAGTCAGCTCCTCCTGTATCTTATCAGGAGTTGGGAGGTTTGGGGGGAACCCGGGCCCGCCCTCTACTCCAGGTTCAAGCCCAGGGCCCTGTGGATTGCAGCTGTCTATGGTACCTCCTGTAACAGCTGCATGACAGCTACAACTCCCTGGGCTACTTCCCCATGGCCTCCTCCAAACACCTTCTTTATCCTCACCACGGACCTATCTCTTGGTGTCTGATAATCTTGTACTCCTTAGTTTCCAGAAGCACACTCTCTCACTCGTTCCTTGCCCCTCTTGCTCCCAGCCTCCCTCAGCAACGCAACTTCCTCTCCTGGCTCCTCCTGCCCTGACTGGAGTACGGCGGAGCTCTTTTTAAACCCAGGTGCCTGATTAGCTCTGCTTGATTGGCTGCAGGTGTTCTAATTACCTGTTGCTTAATTGGTTCTCGCAGTTCGACTACTTGTGCAGACCTGCTCTGGTCATCAGAAACAAAACTACTCATCCAGTGGACCAGATAATTTGCCCCCTACAGCTCCTGTATCCATGGCCTGGCTCCTGTACATATCTCCCCCTGCTCAACATCAGAGGGTGGGGCAGTCTTGGGAATGCCAGACAGTGACACGTGACAACATGCATCTCGTGAACGGTCCCTCGCTCTGTGTTGACACGGAATGGAAGGTTGGAGGCATAAGAACCACTGGTCACGCCTTGTGTTCTTCTCCTAGTTTCCGTGCATCCATGTAGAGGGGCATGGTCGTCCACGAGGACAATTGCGCGGGCAAGTAGTAGCGCACATGCTTCCATGGCCCATTTTACATGCGGGCCCTCTCTCTCACCATGGCGTATTGTGTTCCCTCAGAAGGATCTTCTACTGAGGTAGAGAATTGGGTTTCCCCTCCCCAATCATCTGTGTAACTGGCCGCAACCCTACTTTTCCGAGCATTGTCTCGCATAATCCTTGGTGAAATCAGGGCTTCAGTTGGGCATACTGCGAGGGCAGTCCGTAGTTTGAATCTTCCTCTGCTGTGTCAGACATCTCACAGATCAGGTCCATGGCTTTGCATAGGTTGGGTCAGGGGGCTTTGCGTGTGGCAAGTGGGATAAATCATCGGAATACACCATACACTAGGAATGCCAGACTTGTTTCTGTGCGACGTGGTCAGGGCCAATTTTGGATGGCCTCCAACTTGTTCACTTGGGGTTTTACCAGACCTTTTCCCACAATGTAGCCAAGATATTTGGCCTCTGTAAACCTTACAGTGCACTTGGCAGGGTTTGCTGTAAGGCCAGCTTGCGTGAAGGTATCCAGGACTGCCTCCTCTAGGTGGGTTTCTCAGTCTAGGGTATAAATGACCACATCGTCCAAGCAGGCAGCAGCATAACTGTTATGCAGCAGCATAACTGTTATGCAGGCATAATAGCTTGTCCATGAGGCGCTGGAAAGTAGCTGGGGCCCCATGTAGTCCAAAAGGGAGGACAGTATATTGAAAAAGACCCTCTGGTATAGAGAATGCAGTCTTTTCCTTTGCGTCTTCCGCAAGGGGAATCTGCCATTACCCCTTTGTCGAGTGTAGAGTAGTCAAGTACCGGGCATTCCACAGATGATCCACTAGCTCATCTATGCGAGGTATGGGGTATGCGTTGAACTGGGATACTTCCTTTAGTCGCCGGAAGTCCTTGCAAAACCTTGTGGTGCCATCAGGTTTGGGCACCAGCAGATTGGGCTGACCACTGACTATGGGATTCTTTGATGATCCCCAACTCCAGCATTTTTTTTACTTCTGCTTTTATTTCCTCCCTTTTGGCCGCTGGCACCCGATAGGGCCTCATTGTTATTCTGGCCCCAGTGTTCGTGATGGTGTGGTGATATGTCTCGGTTGTTCGACTTGGTTTTGTTGAGAACACATCTTGGTTCTGGAAGATCATCTCAAACACCTCATTCTGGTCTGGTGTTAAATCCGGAGACACTCTCACCTTTTTGGAAGGCTTGTTTTCCTGAATAGTTATGCATGCCTCTTGTGCATGCCAGTGTTTCAGAAGGTTGACGTGATAAATCTGTTCTTGTTTTCGGCGTCCTGGCTGCCGCACTTTGTAGGTTACTTCTCCCCACGGGTTCAACCACCTCATAGGGCACCTGCCATTGGGCCAGAAGCTTGCTTTCTGCCGTGGGTACCAACACCATCACCCGATCCCCTGGTTGGAACTGTCAGACTTTTGCCTGGTGATTGTAATAGGTTCTTTGGGCCTCCTGTGCCTTTTCCAAATGTTCCTGTACAATAGGGGTGACACGGGCTATCCGGTCTCGCATCTGTATTACATGTTCTATTATATTTCTCCCCTCCTTGGGTTCCTCTTCTCAAATCTTTTTGGTGATATCTAGTATGCCACGGGGGTGACGTCCATATAATAACTCGAATGGGGAAAACCCAGTTGAGGCCTGAGGTACCTCCTGGATAGTGAACATAAGGTAGGGCAGTAGGGTGTCCCAATCCTTCCCGTCCTGACTTACCACCTTCCTTATCATAGCCTTGAGGGTTCGGTTAAACCTTTCTATCAACCCATCAGTCTGCGGATGGTAAACTGAAGTTCTCAGGATATGTATATGGAGCAGCGTACAGAGGTCCTTCATTAGCTTTGACATAAATGGGGTTCCTTGGTCTGTTAATATCTCCTTTGGTAGCCACACTCGGGCAAAGATCCTTACCAGCTCTTTGGCTATCGTTTTAGAGGCCATGTTCTGCAGGGCAACGGCTTCTGGGTAGCAAGTAGCATAGTCCAAAACAACAAGTATATATTGGTGGCCCCGAGCCGTCTTCTCCAGGGGTCCCACTAGGTCCATGGCTATTCACTCAAAGGGGACCTCTAAGATGGGAAGGGGTACTAAAGGTGCCCTCAGGTGGGGACGGCGGGACTGTGCAGCTGACGATTCCGGGAGGCGCACAGTACCTCCGCACTTCTTCCGGGCCAGAAGAACCGTCATAGGACTTGTGGCCAGGGTCTTCTCTACCCCAAGTGCCCCAAAAAGATGACTATGAGCAAGACTTAATAAGCGTTCTGGTGTTTTGAAGGTACTAAGATCTGCTGTACTTCTGCCCTGTATCTGGTGAAACCAGTATAAGAGATTCTTCTTCATTATGAAGTGGGTCTGGTCCCTGGTTCTCCTTCACGGGACCCATCTATTCAGTCACCTCCTTTCTGTGTTGTTGTACTTGGGTCTTTCAGCCTGGTCCCTGCCAAAATTTCCTTCTTCCGGGCTAATCTGGCCCAAAATTAGGGGCCCAGTCCTCGTGCCTACGGTTAGAAGCTTAGGGTGGGGGTCAGCTCGGTGCTTCTCTTCCTGGTGGCCTTTTCTTTTCAAGTGCTGAGTATGCCTACCTACGAGAGCGACCCTCTGGCTTTGGGCCAGTATTCGGGTTCCCAAGGCCTTAGCTGCCCTCCTTTCCCTTTTCGACTTTCTACCCTGTCTGGGAATGGAAAATAAATCTGGGGATATTTCAGAGAAGACTGGGGGCTAACAGTCTACTGTGGATGCCTCACTAACTTCAGGGTTCCCCTCTTTCTCCAATCCTCCTACTGGGAGTAAATCTCTAAACTCTGGGAAGTCCGTCCCTATGAGTACTGGGTATGGGAGTTTAGGGACTACACCTACTGCTACCTCAGTAGTGTTCCCCTGAATCTCAATTTTTAATGGGATGGTGGGGTAATAACCAACTGTCCCATGAACACATGTTATCCCCGTACGCTTAGGCCGCAGCAGCTGACTACACTTCACAAGCTTCCCCGAGACAAGCGTGATAGCACTCACTGAATCAACCAGTGCTGTGGTCTCTACTTCATTTAGCTTTACTGGTCTGGTGTACATATGTGGGGTTAGTGAGACCCCCACAAGGTAGATTAGGGAGGATGGGTCTGCCCAGTTCCCCACGTTACACTGCATAGGCTCCTCAGTATTGGGACACTGTGCAGCTATATGTCCCCACTCCCCGCAGGCATAACATCTGTATGGGGCCTTTGGCATTCCCCGGTCCCTTGGTTTGGGCAGTCTAACATCACGATCCTGTTCTCCCTCAGTGCTCCGACTCTTTGTGGCTTCTGGTGGGCCTTCAGCCCCTCTCTTTTTCCACCTGTGATCCCCTGGTTGCTCAGTCACCCGAGCTCTAGGGCTTGGTGCTGCTAGTTTAACCCGGGGTGCCTCTTCCTTAACTGGTCGGGTCAGCTTCCTCACTGTCCTTTGCCTCTCTATCAGTGCGACAACCTCATCATAGGTGGACGGTTCTTTCTGGCCTACCCAAGCATGAAGGTCTGGTGGTAGACCCCTCATGTATCGGTCGATGACCAGAGCCTCTAGTATCTCTTCCGGACTCCGGGATTCCGTTCGCAACCACTTTCGTGCGAGATGGATGATGTCACACAATTGGGACCGCGGGGTTTTGTTTTCCTGGTACCTCCACTCGTGATACCGCTGGGCCTGCACTGCAGTTGTTACCCCAGATCTGGCCAGGATCTCTGCTTTCAGCTGGGGGTAGTCTGCTTCAGGCAGATCATAGTAAGCTTTCTGGGCCTCCCCACACAGGAATGGGGCAAGGATACCAGACCACTGATCTCGAGGCTAGGACTCCCATAGGGCTTTCCGCTCAAAGGCCAGAAGGTATGCCTCTACATCATCCTCCCGTGTCATTTTCTGCAGCCAATGGCTGGCCCGTATGATCTGCATCCCATCATGGCCGCGGTTCAGCTCTGTAAGGGTCTTTACCTGGTTTACCAGTTCCTGCAACATAGCTCGGTCTTAAGAAGCCTGGTCCTTCAGCAGGTGATTAGTCTCTTGTTGCAGCCACACTGCCTCCTGTTGGGCAGCTGCCTGGACACGGGTAGCCTCCTGCTGGGTCGCCATAGCTTGTATCAATGCCCATACTAGGTCATCCATTGTGGTGAAAAAAAAAACCCTCTTTTTTTTTTTTTAAATCACCCTCCTTTTTCTGCCACGCTGTGCACACCAAAATCCCACTCATGACACCAGTTGTGACAAAGTTCCTCCTCTACCTTGGGGGGGTTCTGCGCTTATTGGCAGATTTGCTCACGTCAGTGATCTTCCCCACAGTCTGGGTCAACTCCTCCTGTGTCTGATCAGGAGTTGGGAGGTTTGGGGGGAACCCAGGCCTGCTCTCTACTCCGGGTTCCAGCCCAGGGCCCTGTGGATTGCAGCTGTCTATAGTACCTCCTGTAGCAGCTGCATGACAGCTACAACTCCCTGGGCTACTTTCCCATGGCCTTCTCCAAACACCTTCTTTATCTTACACGACTTTTCCACTGGTGTGCTGATAATTGGGCTTTGTACTCCTTCCTCAGCAGACACCCTCTCACTCTAGCCTTGATGCCTTTTGCGCCCGCTCCTTCACACCTGCTCTTCCTCTGTTCCCTTCCTTATATAGCTCTTTTTTAAACCCAGGTGCCCTGATTAGCCTGCCTTGATTGGCTGCAGGTGTTCTAATAAGCTTATCTGCCTGAATTGGTTCTAGCAGGTTCCTGATTACTCTAGTGCAGCCCCTGCTCTGGTCACTCAGGGGACAGAAAACTACTCATCCAGTGACCAGTATATTTGCCCTCTACCAGACTCCTGTACCCCACTGGCCTGGATCTGTCACACTTTGTTAGAGTTATGGGATAGGCAGTGCTTATCCAAACCCTCTTCAAAATAAGACACCTTTGATTTTGATTCACCTGTTATGGTTGAGGCTGGGATCTTATTTTTTCCACACCAGTTCTCTGCTACCTTGAATGTTGTCTTTAGGCCTCAATCCTGCAAAGGTACAGTTTATGTCAGCAAGGGCTCTTAAACCTGCACAGTCCCTTTGTAGGTTTGAGGTCTGAATTTGTACTATGTATCAAACTATACTGCACCTGCTCAAGAGACAATTCCCCTGCTACTACACAGGTTTAACATTCAAAATAATCCTCCAATCATTCAGTTACATGCAGTGAAGAACAAATTGATTCCAATCTTCTTTCTTATTTGCTTGCTTATGCTCAGGTGGCTTCCATTTATGTCCCAGGGAATAATTCACTCAGAAATCGAGCTCTACCCTGAAGGTAAGGGTTATTGTTACATTATGGAAATGAAATCAATAATTTGTATGGTTTTCTCAGAATCTTTATGCTGAATTTATACTTAAAATTTAACCTTAACCGTTTTGCCGCTTTCGTAGTTCCATTTCCTAGACAAGTTTTTATATATTATATTATATTATATTATATTATATTATATTATATTATATTATATTATATTATAATTAGGAGGTGAGAGAGGGAGGATTTTCTCATGCAGGAGCCCAAAGGTTAATATCACTCTATCTTTCCCTCCACCTTTTCTTAATGTAACCAGCCAGATCTATTATTAACTGCACTTCATATTTTATTTTTGGCAGAACTGCAAATAAATCGTCAGCTGAAAATGCAAGATGAAGCAAATGGTAAATCCTGCTGCTGCCTTCTGTATTCTAATCAAGAGTGTCTCTGTTTCAGAACTACCTGCCTTGCACACTTTTTGCCTATTTATTTGCTTTTACATTTTTAATTGCAGTACACAATTAGACTATTGCAGTAAGCCCTGAACTCTTCATTTTGATTTAAATGATAACTCACTTCAGCGGTGCTATTTGAAAATTCTTTCCCTTATTCTGTCATTTTTTATGCCAATAATTTTGGGGTCTTTTACTGGTTATCTGGGCATTTATAATTTTCCTAGTAGTTAATGATAACCCATCTGAATTTTACTTTTTTTAGTTAATCTTTCCATCATGGCTCTGTGGCATCTGTTACCCAAGGCCATGTATAATTAGCTCTTTCCATTAGTGCTCCACTTTCCAATTCTACCTGCAATTTCTTGCTTGCCCAGATTGACTTTTCTGTCCTGATAAAATTACGTTACATATATCTGAATAACACACAACTTCCCCCCCCACCCCACCCCCCACCCGGCTGTAAGGAATACTTTATGCTGTAGCTTGAGCAACAATTTAGAAGATGTCAGGAAAAAGTTTTAAAATGTGTTCATAATTCTCTGTAGCAATCAAGATATCCACTGAGACCCAAGTACCTCTTTTCAGGTGGTGTCCCTGAGGCAAATCATTAATTATAAAATTTGTATCTATTCTGCAAATTATATTCAAATCCACATTTTACTTGCATAAATTTTATTTTGAATAAGAACTACTTTTTCCTTCATCCTTTATTGCCTTTTTCAGAAAGAACATTTTCTTTGCAGTTACCAGGCTCTATGCTGGGGCTTGCTTGTTAATACTGCCGTAGTTCCACCAATCCAGTTCCTAGTCTTTAGTCAGTTTTAGAAGGAACTCTGTCTAGTTCTTCCTGCATTCACAGAACTGGACACTACATAGTATCAATTCAGCCAAGTATGTCTGACCATGCAATAAAATCACTGCATATAGAAATGGCCATTTAAGTCTATAAAAATGATGGGAAGTGGGGTTCTAAGCTTATGATGCATTCAGTTCACTTATTTTCAGTGGACATCACAGGCTAGGGCCTGCAAAGAGCACTCTGAGTTTAGCATTTTGACCCTGATCCAGAACCAGAATGAAGCACTGTCTTGCTGGCTGGTAGAGCTGGTTGATAAAAATCTGAGTACCTTTTCTTTCTGTTGAAACTGAAATGTTTTGTGGATACTTATTGGCTTTGATGAAAATATCCTCAGTTCTAGGCTATATGAGAAATGAGCCAATCCTAGAATGCCACTAGCCCAGTGGTTAGAGTACTTACCTGACACTTGGAAGGCCTAGGTTTAAGTTCTTGATTCAGAGCAGGGACTTGAACCTGGACTCCAACATCCCAAGTTAGACTGGGGACTCTATTCTACTGGATGGTTAATTATTTATACACAGTGTAACAACTCCAACAGGAAATACTGAGAGAGAAACTGACTGATTTTATAGCCCATCCCAGTGGTTAGGGCACTTGTTTCCACCTGGGGATTAGAAAGTCTTGAGATCCTTATCCCATACGTACACTTCACTGTATCATTCTCCTTGTCTGTCTTTATTACTGTCTTCTCCGTTGCCACACACTCCTTTTACTCCTGCATCTCTTCTTATACCAAACAACAAATCACATTTCAAAACTTTTAGAAGATCAGTGTAAGGAAGATGGGTGCAAACCAAGACCCCCAACATGCCTTTGGGAAAATTCACACCTGGTTGAGATTAGGATTTGGACTTCAGTGATGGCCTCGTACTGCATAACAGTACAAATTTAAACCTGAATCCAGATATCCCCATCTTTCGAGAGTTTCACCTCAGGAGGCACAGCTGAACTTCACCGCGTAGGCCCATTTCTACTTGTAAAAGGTTCTTTTAGGGATGTCTCCTCTGCATTTCCCAAAGCTAGGCAGAGTGTCCAGACTTGAGAGCTAATAATGCTACTCCGAGACTTCATTGCCTACCTTAAGGACACAAATTGAGGATCACAACTGCCCATCTTCTCCCACTCTCCCCAAACCTAAGCACAACAATCTCTCACTACTTAAGTAGATTTTAGGAGAAAGTTCTGTACTAACATCATACTAACATGATGAGCAGTCTTTAGAATGTAGGAGGAAAGACTTTTGGGACACTATAATTGAGGCAACATAGAAATCCAGGCAAAAAATATTTTTTTAGCACATTTAAAATTTTGCACCGCAGTGTCTTTCCAGAGAATTTTGGAACTCAGAATTTGAACTGAGGTACAACATGCTACATTTTATGTCTTGTCAGTAATGTTCTTTATTTGTCATGTTATCTCTTAAGTAACGAGACTCCTTTCTTTGCCAGCCAAACGACCCCAAAGTAACCCAGGCTTTCTGAAAAGTAAAATTACATTGTTGGGAAATAGAAAAGGCAGATTTTCATTTTTAAAAATAGTGTTATACACCGAGTGTTGGAATAGGGAGTCCTTCAGAATCCCCCTTTTCATCTCTTTAATTCTTCTGCCTCCAGTATTTTGGGGATAATCCTTCCTCCAATGGAGATGAATGCATCTCCTGCCACCTGTAAATGTGGTTCCTTTGCTAGGAAAGTGGGTCTGTAGCAATTGACATGGGGGGAAATTTTTCAAAGTCACGAAGGGGAGTTAGTTAGCTGCCCAACTCCCATTGCCTTTCAATGGGAAATGGGTCTTTAGCTTCCCTCGTGTGTTTGAAAATCTCCCGTGAGGTCCTTATTCCCCCTCCCTCCGAAACTTGCTATATCATTTTCAGTGGGAACCCAGCTCCTATTGGCATGGAAAATAGGAGATCACACTCCCTATCCCAACTCTTCCCCCAGGTTGCAGTAGAGCCATTGCCCAAAATAAAACATTTTGGTCTGATTCCTGAGTCTTGACTCATATGGCAATTAATAAACCCAAGGCTTTTTATTAATGAAACTGCAGTGTATACCATGGTGTTTATCTACAACAAGTCTGTAGGCTAGGATTTTATTTTGCTTTCTCCAAACTGTTTTGCTTTCTCCAAAATGAATTAAAGTCACTAGGTGGAACCTGTTGCGCACACACGGCAAAAAGCACAGTAAAAGAAATGAGAGAGAGTTCATGATTCCTGCTTCTCAGATGTAGGAGCACAATTTCTCTTTGTGAATTGATCTTCTTAATGAGATTAGTATTAAGCCGACTGCAGATATTTATATAATATGTATGCAGTGTATTGCAGACAAAATGGCATTAAAGTATACAGAGATCAGGGATGCCTTATATCAGTGGCTCACAAACTTTTATGGACCTTTCCTTTAACATAGAGATCCACTCACAGATGATCTCAAACCCACACTTTCCCTCTGGCAACCAGAGTGCTTGGTTACATGACACACTAATATTTAGGCAGGGATAAGGAGACAAGATGAGGATAATTTTGACTTAATTCAAATATTTGTAAAGGTTTTGAAATGTTCTGATACTTTTTGTTCCTATGGAATTTATGGGCAGCAGCCAAGAGGATTGTGATCCAAATCCTACAGGAAAGGATCTCCCCACATCCATCACAGATGCTTCAGGTGGGAAATTGCCAGAAATCTCAAGAGAGCAGCCAGTTCTCATGAGATTTCCAGCCTAACTTTGCAGACTTGAGGAGAGGCCGAGATAAGCATCTGAGCTGTTGGATCCTTATCCAAGCTGAACCTGAATTTCCAACATTATTTTGCAATTCAGCCAGCATTTCTCCGAACACCATTGCGTCTCAGGTGCACAATAGTTACAGTCCCCTGAGACTTTGTCATGCATGATTTGCAGTAGGCAGATCCCCAGCCACATAGCAGTTACTGTGATAAAAAATGTTTCCAT
Source organism: Chelonoidis abingdonii (assembly GCF_003597395.2). Lineage (NCBI taxonomy): Eukaryota > Metazoa > Chordata > Testudines > Testudinidae > Chelonoidis > Chelonoidis abingdonii. Next base: position 231,006,315 of record NC_133770.1, read on the forward strand.
TTTATTTTTACTCTGCAGAAGGAGACTGGAAGATTACTGTAGTCACTGGGGGCTTCCAAACAGCTGGCACAACAGCAACAGTGTCCCTTTACGCTTATGGAGAAAACAAGTCTTCTGGTCCTATTATTCTGGGATCTGGGAAGCACCAGCTGTTTAATCCCAACAGTGCAGATACCTTCAAGGTACAGTTCTGTTTTATATAAACATTGGAGAATTTACCTACAAGACATATTTAAAACGGGTTTACTCAAAAGCGGATAATATTAATAAAGAGGAGGTTTTTGTTTTGCTGAATCGTTCATGAATGCTGCATGAAAATTTCCTGGCAGAATGGTGGCATTGTATATTTTTGGGGAGAGTCAAGTCAGCATATGGGGGGAAAAGCGCATCAAGCAGAAGAATCTTGGAACTTGCTTCCTGTGGCTGTAGGAACTAGCTTCCTGTGGCTAGAATTCTAATTTTAAATAAGCAGAGTTCACGTGCGAGGCAGAAAATCATTTCCTTTTCTTGGATCCATTCTTGATGTCATATTAATAAGGCAGGGCTAAATTATGGCTTGTCCTGCAGAGGCTTTGAGGGGAGTAAGAGTCTCGCTCCCCACCCCACACCCGGTACTCCTATATTAGCTAGCTGCACCTTAGGTCCAGGGACACAGAAGTAAGCACTGATACCCCTTCTTAGTCTCTCCTTGGAGTTGGTGGTTGGGGAGGAATGGGGAATGGGCAGAGCTTCGTGCCAAGGCCCCAGTGAGGCACAGTGATGTGTGTGCTAATTTACTGCTGGTGAAGGCCAGCAGGCACTGACCACACCTCAGGAGCAATGAGGAAGGAAGGCAACGAAATTGTGACTCTGAGGGGTGTCTCAGGGACACAGTGCTTCCACAGGGCCTCTCTTTGGGGTGGTGCAGTTACACAGTTACATCAGGGTTGTGCCTAAAATCACCTAGTCCATAGCATGTTACTTAGGTTGCTGTAGGATAAGGCACAGGAAGCGGATGATGGAGAATCACTACCAGTCACATGGCAATAGGAGGTGGTTTCTTTGTGAATTATATCTTGTGCTTTCCAGTTTGAAGTGCAAAAATTAACTAATGCAGATTCTCCCAGTGGAGTGTTGCGCACGGGGCCTGATCCTCCTCTCACTTACATGGATGTAAATAAGTAATAACACCACTGAAGTCCATGCAGTTACAGTGATGTAAAACTGGTGTAAGCAAGGTCAAAATCAGACCCCAAGTGAACATTATGGATGATATTCGTGTCTGTCTGAAGGTAGAATTTAACCCTTCCTGTACCCATCGCTCAGAACAAGTGAACAGGTTCAGTTAAATTAAAATATCATCTTGAATATTAACACACCCCTTAAATGAAACCTTTCTGAAGTTTTGTAACAGTTTGGTTAATGCCATTTGCTAACAGCTTGTTACCTGCCTACTCAGTCTGTTGGAAGGTAATGACTAGCTCATTAACCTATTTTTCTGCTTCTTGTACGGAATGCAGTGCTGCTCCCTCCAGGTGGATTTCCTGTTCAGGGCTCACCCTGTTCCTCCATGCAGTGTAGCAAGACCTGGTACCTGGACCACTAGGCCTGCTGGTCTGTTCTCAGCAGAACCAGATTCCCAGTTAAACAAAGGGTATAAAGATTATGCCCATTTTAGGACCCAAGTGGTGTAGAGGGAGGTTTGTGTAAGTGAAAATCAGGCCTTTTAAACTTTAATGACCCTTGGGGAAGCTTCTGCTTGACGTACAACCCAGAATTCACCAAAAATAGCAAAACCTGCAAGCTGGCCAGATCCGTCTCACCTTCTCATGAGAACCGCACTTCTCAAGTTTAGCTGCTACTGACAGATGATGGTGATGATAATCAGAGAACAGATAAATGTAAGCAGCATCCCTTTCCCTAAACGACTTCTTTCATAATCTTAAATGATGGATTTAATAAGCTCATTGATTTATTTTTAGTAATCTACAAGGCAGAAAATCATGCTCTCCAAAAATATGTTAGTATTTTACAGTAGTGCAAGGCCAGGGGTGGCTCTAGGTATTTTACCACCCCAAGCACGGCAGGCAGGCTGCCTTCGGTGCCTTGCCTGAGGGAGGTCCCCAGTCTCACAGATTCGGTGGCAGCCTACGGGAGGTCCACTGAAGATGTGGGACCAGCAGACCCTCCGCAGGCATGCTGCCAAAGGCAACCTGCCTGCCGCCCTCGTAGCGACTGGCAGAGCGCTCCCCTGCGGCTTGCCACCTCAGGCACGTGCTTGGCATGCTGGTGCCTGGAGCCGCCTTGTGCAAGGCATCCACCTATTGTGCTGTTTTCTAAGAACATCCTATAATAATTTAGTATCAGCTAATAGCACAAAAAACTGTGGAGTTGTTGAAAAGTAGGATGTTACCTACTGCTATTTCTTACACATCAGTTGTTTCATCCATTAAATATCTTTGGGGGAATCCTGACCCCAGAGTAGTCAATGACAAAATTCCTGTTGACTTCTGAGAGGCCAAGATTTTATCCCTCATTTAGGAATCTGCTATATGTGGTCTCTGAACGCCATTTAACTTGCATCTGATCGTATATAGCATTGATATCTGTTTTGGGGTTGTAGTGGGGCTTTTTTTTTTTTTTTTTATAAACTGTGTTACTGATTTTTACAGAAAAGCATAAGAATGTATCATTAAATTTAATGGAAAAAAACAGAATACACACATGTCCTGCAGAAGGACAATAAAATACCCTCCATTTTCCAATGTCCCTTAGTCACAATTGCTGCCACAAAGTGTGGCAGGGAAATCGGCCCCAAATCCCACAAAAAGAATGAGATAAAATAGAAAAACTGAGCCAGACTCCAAAGTAGGAAAGAACAGTCCTCACGAAAATCAAGATTATAATAAGCTCACAGATAGCAACGTTAACTTCATATATGCTAGTGTAGTTTGTGAAGGATCTGAACATTCTCTCTAAAGCCAACACAGCAAATATTCAAGAACATCAAAGAAAGCAAACATGGGGGGGGGTGAGAGAGAAGGAGATTAAAGTACAAAGGTAACTAAAATCAAAATCTTTTCTGAGAAATCTGTAACCAAGACTTTATTGATTTATATGAGGCCTAATTGTGATGTCACTTATACAGGTTTTACGCAGTGGGCCAGCTCCACTTATTTCTGATTCACACTGGTGTAAGTGAGTAGAACAGTTTGTGAATATTTTTGAGATTTAGAGTTTTCGTCCTGACTCAAGATGGGAAGAAATTTTGAACTCTAGAAAGTATTCCTCGGGTGGGGAAAATATTTCCTGCCAGGCTCTATAAGTGAGCTCAAAATCATCTTGTGGGTGTGCATTGCACTTTACAGGTGTAAAATATGGCAAGGATCTTTCCCTAAGGTATTAACAATTTAATTGCAACAGAAGAAATTTGGTGGAGATAGTTTATTGTCTTGTGATGGGGAACATCCTTGTTTCTGGCTGGAGTCTAAGGTTCTGGGCTCACAAAGTAGCTGTTTGCTGGCTGCAGCACATTGGAGGTAGCTTTCTAGTGCTTTTCTTTCCAAGCATAGGCCAATGGGAAGATTTACTGTTGCAATATCTGCCCTACCTGGTATGCTCATTCTACAAGAATAGGTTTTCCCTGAGTGGTTCTGATAATTTCCCCATGGGCTGAAAGAGGTTATACTACTACTTGAGGATGGTTTTCTGCTTTTGGCATTACTCATGCATGGTTTTCAGTGAATAATTATTCTGTGGAGAATCACATTTTCCTCTAATAAAGAATGTTGCTCTGCCAAGGGGTTAGAGTTTGTTTCAAAATTTTAATCTGGTTTCCCCTGTTTACTTCTGCTGCCTCCGCAGTATCCAGACTTTTTCCAAAATACTGATCCTGGCAATGTCTTGAGCAACTAAACTTTTATTGTATTGTAAATTATATTTAAAAGCTAGCCCTACGATACATGATGATGCGTCCTCATATTCTGCTTGAAAAAATCCTCTCTGTGTGATTTTTTCTAGTGTTTGATTATGGCACACTATCTCTTTCCCCCTTCCAAAGAGAAATGGCCAGAGGAACGTTAGCTATTACTTTTGTTACAAGTTACCTATAATCTCCTAGGCGTTTTTACTTCACTGTGGAACGAGCACACAGACATGGAGCCAGATTCTTCCACCCTTAGCAACATTGACTTCAGTGGAGCAGCACTGAATCAGCTGAGATTCTAGCCCAATAAGTCTGCTCGCAGAGTAAGGTTGCTAACCTGCTTGCTAAGGGTTTCCCCAGGCCCCTTCTGTCAGCATGTTAGACTGCAAGCTCTTTGGGGCAGCATTAGCCTTTATGGTGCTGGGCACATTATTAAAATAATAATTAAGAGAAAGATTAATGTGAATAAGAATGCATGAACTTTGGTGACTTAAAATCTGTGACTTTGTATTTCACAATTAGGGACTCTTGTTTATAACCAGCCCAGCTGAATCCCCTTATCCAAAAACCTCAAATTTTGGGGGGAGAACTGAGAAAAGTGGATCAAATCCTTATCTGAATTTTGTGGCATGAGCCCCCTCTCTAATGGACAGCACTGCATCTCTCTCCATTTGCACTAGTTAGAGTCCTTTGATTTTCTCTGAAGTGCCTGTTTGAAATACTGTCGCAGTCTATTGTGGCAAAGTGCCTGATTTTAGAAATAAGCACAAATCTATTGTGGGGCCTTTCTCAATACTTGCAAAGACACTTGATCATAAAATGTAATGAATATATTGTTCGTGTGAAGGTATTGTAGCAAAGTATTAAAAGCTGTCTTTTCCCTTCCAATTATTAGTGATTTATTGGTAAATGATACTATTCTTTCCATAAAGTACACATTATATTTTATTGCACTGCACACTGAATTTATAGTGCTATATTTATTTGTTAAGTTTTCATTTTGGTTGCATTCTGTTTAAGTAACTGTATATTCCTATGGGGCTGATTCAAAAGAGAAAAGACTCAATCGGCTATTAGTATATCGGATCTAAGGATATGTCTGCATTGGGAAAAAAAGATTAAAAATAGCAGTGAAAATATGGCAACTTGGCTTTTAACTAAGGTTAGCAGCTTGAGTTAATCCTCTGGTTCTCTAACCAGCTAGCTGAGTATTCCTCCAGAATGGGGCAATCCCCAAAATGATATCAATCCAATATACTAGCTCTATTCCATACACTTCCAAGCACTCAGGGACAGCAGACAGGACATGACTTGAGCAGTGCTATGCTCCGGCTATCCCTGGTTGCCAAAATGACACTTTAGGTCCCAGGACAGTTGGATACAACTTAGGGCATCCCTGAGGCTCTAACAAGTCTAGCCAGCTGAAATATATCCTCAGCCAAGATCAGGGGATGTAAAGGTTCATAAAGCTACCTCCTCTAGTTCATGGTTCATAAATTCCAAGGCTGGAAGGAGTGATTGTGATCATCTAGTCTGACCAGCTGTATAATACAGGGCATAGAACTTCCCTGAAAAAATGCCTAGAGCAGATCTTTTATACAAACATCCAGTCTTGATTTTAAAATGGCCAGTGATGGAGAATCCACCACAACCCTTGATAAATTGTTCTGCTGGGCCACTCTGTTAAAAATTATGCCTTACTTACCTGAATGTATCTAGCCTCAATTTCCAGCCATTGGATCATATTATACCATTCTCTACTAGACTGAAGAGCCCATTTTCAAATATTTGTTCCCCAAGTGGGCTCTTATCGACTGTAATCAAGTCACTCCCTAACTTTCATTGTTAAGCTAAACAGATTGAGCCAAACTCGTAATCTCATTAAAAAAAACATGTCAAGTTAGTTTGACAGGATCTATTTTCCATAAACCCACGTTGATTGGCATTAATTATATTACCTTCCTTTAATTCTTTATTAACTGAATCCCATATCAGCTGCTCCATTATCTTGCCCAGGATCAATATCAGACTCACATATCTATAACTATCAGGTCATTCCATTTATCCTTTTTAAATATTGGCAATACATTAGCTTTCTTCCGCTCTTCTGGAACTTCCCCAGTGTTCCGGGACTTAATAAAAAACAACATTAATAGTCCAGTGAGCTCCTCAGATAGCTCTTTTAAAACTCAAGGATGTCCTGATTTTAAAATGTCTATCTTTGATAGCTTCCATTTAACATCTTCCTGAGATACTAGTGGAATGGGAAGAGTGTTATCATATGATATGATTATATCATCTGTTCTTTTTCCAAACAAAGAATAAAAATATTTATTTAACATTTCTATTTTTTCTAAATTATTATTGATAATTCTATCTTTTCATTTATTAATGGAACAATACTATTGTTAGGTTTCTTTTTGTTCCTAATATACTTAAAACCCAACTTCTTATTGTCCTGAACTCTGCTGGCCTTAGATTTCTTCTTGCTTCCCTCATCAATTTTCTACAGTTCCTAACTTCTGATTTATTACAATCTAATTCCTTTTCCTTCCATGTTATATAATATTATTTTTATTTTTCTAGCTGCCTTCACTTCCCCTCTACAATTTTTTTTTTACGAATATGGCCTTCTTTCTAGATTGTAGGATTGTGGCTTTTGGGGCATCTAGGAAAGTGTTCTTAAACAATTTCCAATTATCATTTACATTTGTCTGATGAAATTCTTGCTCCCAGCTGATTTGGCTCCTAATTGTTTTCAGCTTTATGAAACTGGCCCTTTTATAGCACCAATTATATATACCACTGGGCTGGACTTTATACTATTTGCACATTATAAATGTGATCAAGCCATGATCACTCGTACGTAAGCTACCATTAATTCTTAGTTCTGTGAACTGTTCGTAGTTATTTGTCAAGACAAGCTCTATTAAAGAATTCCCCTTGTTGGATGCAATGCCTTTTGTTAGGAAATTATCTATTATATTTAGAAATTCCAAGGATGTTTTAGTACCGGCAGCATGAGACCTTCAGTATATGTCACTCATGTTGAAGTGCCTCATAATCACACAGCTTTCCCCCCCCTATACATTATAGATAGGTGCATAAAGAGCCAGTCATTCTGTTCCCTAGTGTCATTTGGTGGTTTGTAGCAGACACCAACTAATACCCCATGCAACAGGGTAGCTGTCCCATTCAATGAAACTGGACTCAGCTCTCCTGTTCCAGTCCAGGAGCTCCCAGTTGGGCCAGTTAAGAGGGCAGAGCAGCACCTAGGGGTTATAAGAGACCTAGTGAGAAAGAGATGTAAGGAGTCAGAGCAGACTGAGTCAGAGAGGAGAAAGGCAGGAAAGGAGAACTGCCAGAGATGGAAGGTTTTTCCTGGGAGAATTCTGAAGGCAAGAGAAGTAGCAGAGGGACTTAACCACTGGCATCTCCTAACATGGAGTTACTGGGGACCCAAGAGGGAAACTGAGGCAAGGGGCCACTTGCAGACCCTGATCCCACAAGGGGGCACCTGGAAGAAGGCCACTTTATTTGTTAGGACATTGATCTGTAAGCATTCAAGATAATTTTCCGAGTTATCAGTGACCTGGAAACAAGTAATGCCATTTTCAACATGGAGTGCCAGTCCCCCTCCCCTTTTGCCTACTCAGTCTTTCCTAAATGGATGTAAACATTGATTTTAACATTCCAGTTATGCAGGTCATCCCCCCAGGTTTCCGTAATACCGACTAGATTGAATTTATGCTCATAAATGAGCAATTCCATTTCTTCTTGTTACCCTGGCTCCTAACACTGGTGCATAGACAATTAAAGAATTTCTTCTTTCATGTCCTTTGGTTGCTTGATTAATTTTGCTCTCAACATCTTGATTTAGTTTTGATGAGTTGAGTCCTGAACCAAGCATAGTTTAATCAGTTCCAAGAATCAGACCCACAGAGAGAATAGCATTAAGCAGATCTCATCTAAACCTCTCCTATGAGGTCTCTGGACAAAAGGAAAAGTTAATTTATCCACTAAAAGCTGCAACAGATTCCCCTGGTTCTTGAATTCTTTGTGAAAACATGCCCTTTCATAAACCACATTTCTCTGACGTATGAAATATGTATCAAAAATAGCCAGAACTCTTCCACATTCATCTTTGCGATTGTTGTCGGTAAAGGCAAAGGATTCAAAGATATGCCCCACCTGCTTCCCCATAGCATGAAAATTAAATACAATACCTGTATTTCTCCAGTTTCCTAATGGAGTTTCAGTAGAAATCAAAATGCTGCTTCCAGTCTGTCCATTCTGAAGGTCTGTCAAAGTGCAGGTCTCTGGAGCATTGAAGAGGGGCATGTTGATGAGATCGATCCTACAACCTTTATTGCTTTTTTCTTTGGTTGGCAACCTTTGTTACTGTTCCCTTCTGTTTCTGTTCTCCTCTGGCACTAGTTAGGCTACCTTTACTTCTGATACCACATCATGCACTCCTTGTGCATGGTAGATTGCGGGGCTTCTACTAGCAGGTCAGGCTTCTGTACCAGATTTGGACTGGCTACAGAGCTTCCATCGTGGAGAGAGATACAAGAGATGTGTTGTCTTTAAGATACTTTAATGCACTTGCAGGTATGACTGTTAACCAGCTCAGGTAAGGTATGTTAGACATGTTATAATACAGTTTAGCATTCCATCGCAGAGTGGAAGACAGTTTTGATGTACTTGCGATAGCCTTTGTTGCTGAGGAAATGCACAGCAGTGTTTAGTGGTAGCTGGAGTTTTGTAAGGGCTGATGGCTTCATGTCCAGATATATTGCATTGCTGTAGTCAAGATGGGAGGTGACAAAGGTATGTATAACTGAGGCCAGGATGGGATGCAGTCTACTAGCAAACTGGAGATGATAGAAAGCACTACTTTCAGGTGCTGCTATGTGAGATCTTAGTGTCAGTGAAGAATCCATGAGTGCTCCCAAATTATGGACTGAATTGACCAACTTTGGGTGTATGCCTTCAACCAAAGGAGACTGAAGAGTTTGCAGCCAAGATGCAAAATATATTTCTCTGCCCACCAACATCACCTCTGTCTTTCTCAAGTTCAGATTCAACCAGCTTTTCTTAAGCCACAAGATGATCTTATCCAAGCATTGGGCTATGTTGATGGCTGTGGCATGATCATATGTGCTGAAAGAACAGTAGAGTTGTGTATGTTATCCTACCTGGCCTGACCTCTTCTAGGCTTTTCTACAGCCTATCTTATCTACTCTTTCAGGTAAGGTCCTCTCAGGCAATATTCACAGGCTGCCTGTTTAGCCACCATGGAAAGCCCCAATCCTGCTATTCCCACGTATTGACCTCCAGCTACTTCTTCCAGAGTCACCTCATAATCCATTATTTCCCTTCCTGGGGATATACTCCTTCCGGTGAACACATTTCATCGGAAGACTCCCAGGCCCACTTGGGAAACTCTACTTCCCAGAATTCCCAAACCCAAGCCTTAAAGGGAAACATTCCCAGAACTGGTGTGCTGGGGCTGAGCGTCTGCCCAATGACCAACACCATAGTATTGGATACCAAACTAATTCCTTGGACTCCCCCTTCAATATCAGCATGACTCATCGTAGTTTAAAATCAAAACAGTACTTCCAGTAGTGTCATTCTTGAGACAACTTTCTTCTATTGGCTGTACTTGGAGGAATCAAAATGCCTGCCCTTACCATAGCCAATGTATAGTGAGTACTAGAGAGACACTCTTTCTAGTTTGTTGGATAACGAATAGTGTCTGTCCATTTCTGGTGCATGGAAATCTGGATACTGATAGCTTATACAGGGAGCAAATGAATCTTCACATGCACTGTCCATCCATCCTTATATTGAAGTATCTTGCTACTGAGCATGTTCCTGTTGAAATGAGAGTAAGTTAATTTCGCTTTCAGTTGCTTAAATGTTATGGAATCAGTTCTGTGTATAGTAACCATGTAGATCCTTTTAAAACATAAAAGGTATAGTATTTGATAAATGATGTCCTTGAATCCTCAGCATAAATTAACCTTTATTCATAAAGTAAGGTCTCAGGTAAGGTTTAGGGTCAAGTTTTCAGGTATAAGCAATTTCAGTAAGTTTCACTATCAAAAATATAGGGCCAAAGCTACTCATGCTGAGCCAATGGCAAAGATTCTGTTGACTTCAGTGGGAACAGAATTTGGCCCAAGAGTAATACAAGTCACTAACAAGAGAAATTTGCATTTGTATGGAACAAAAATTAATTATGTATGCAGATTTTGTAGACTAACAGACGTGACAGACTAACAGAGCCAGATGTGTACCCAGAAGCCTCCTACTGCAAGACAAACCCAAGAAAGAAACCAACAGGACTCCACTGGCCATCAGATACAGTCCCCAGCTAAAACCCCTCCAATGCATCATCAGGGATCTACAACCCATCCTGGACAATGATCCTACACTTTCACAGGCCTTGGGTGGCAGGCCAGTACCTTGCCCACAGACAAACACCTGCCAACCCAAAGCATATTCTCACAGTAAACTGCACACCGCACCATAGTAACTCTAACTCAGGAATCAATCCATGCAACAAACCTCGATTCCAACTCTGCCCACATATCTACACAGACACCATCACAGGATTAACCAGATCAGCCATACTATCATTGGTCATTCACCTGCACGTCCTACCAATGTAATATACGCCATCATATGCCAGCAATGCCCTCCTGCTATGTACATCAGCCAAACTGGACAGTCTATACGGAACAGGATAAATGGACACAAATCAGATATTAGGAATCACAAATACAAAAACCTGTAGGGAGAACACTTCAACCTCCCTGGCACACTGTAGCAGACCTTAAGGTGGCCATCCTGCCAGCAAAAAAACTTCAGGACCAGACTTCAAGAGGATAACTGATGAGCTTCAGTTCATCTGCAAATTTGACACCATCATCTCAGGATTAAACAAAGACTGTGAATGGCTTGCCAACTACAAAACCAGTTTCTCCTCTCTTGGTTTTCACACCTCAGCTGCTAGAAGAAGGCCTCATTCTCCCTGATTGAACTAACCTCGTTATCTCTAGCCTGCTTCTTGCTTGCTTATATATACCTGCCTCTGGAAATTTCCACTACTTGCATCCGACGAAGTGGGTATTCACCCACGAAGGCTCATGCTCTAAAACGTCTGTTAGTCTATAAGGTGCCACAAGACTCTTTGCTGCTTTTACAGATCCAGACTAACACTGATGTATGCAGATTTTGTATTTGCATACATACATTAGCCATTTGCACATGTATTATATTGTAGGTCCAAGTGAGGCACTTATATTTGAAAATGTGGTATTTGGAACTGTGCAGAAGTACTGTCCATCATTTCCATGCATAGTACATAGTTGTACTAAAAATATTGTTAAAATGTAATGAATGTTGACACTAATGGATGAGTAAATGCACTTATTACATATAATGCTGAAGAAAAATATTATAAAGAGAATGGATTTCTGTTGTCATTGTACTGACAGCGATGTTGTTAAGGTTGGTAAGTGCTTATGGTATGTCTTGCAAGAGCAGTGACTGCATAAGGTTAAACTTCCTGTCACCTTCAGCACTCATCACACAGCTTGGCACAAATCCACATAATTGGCAGTCTATACTTAAGCATATTTCAAAATTGAAATAAATACATGAGCTCTAGATAAAGACTTAGATGCTTTGACATTATTCTATGGGGGGAGATTCTGTGGCACCTGTTATGGTAACTACTGATAGACAATCCCTATAAAGTTTGGAGGATCTGATTGGTTCAGGATAGTCAGCCCAGAAAGTGGAACCTCTAACCCTGGATCTGAGCACCCTTGATCTTTGTAAAAGTTTAGATCTTGATCTAGATCCATACTTGGCTATTATGGGCCACACCAAAATTCCAGATACATACATACAAACAAAAATCCTTACTTACTAAATTGCGGGGAAATTTTGCTCTAGATCCAAATCCAAACTCTACTGGAATCCAGACTGGAGATATCACAAGAAGAGAGGGCTTGCAATCACATTTTTAGTACTGTTTAACCAAATGGCTTTTGAACCTGTACAATGATTTGGTTCTGCTCAGTCATTTTGCCAACCCTACTGCCTAAATCACCATAGCCAGGCCATTGGTGTCAACAGGGGTGCTATGTACATGTCAGAGGAAGACTAGAAACCTGTAAACGATGTCACATTATCCCTGAGCAATAACACTTGCTTTGCAGAAGTCAAATTAGAGAGCAACCATCCATTATTCCTATTCTGTCATTCAAACTATGTGAAAATCAGACTTGGCCCAAGTGAAATTCAACCAAGCTGCATATTTAATATTAATAGATAAGAATACCTTGTGCTTGCATTGTGCCTTCCCCCTGAGAATCTCAAAGTATATGAAGGAAGTGTCACAGTATCCATGTGAGGTTGGTAAGTATTATTAGCCTGCTTGGTTGGGAAACCAAGGCATGAGGGGTTGTGAGTTGTTGCTAAGAACTAGGAATAGAACCCTGGGTGTCTCTCCCAGTCACAGAATCATAGACTATCAGGGTTGGAAGGGACCTCAGGAGGTCATGTAGTCCAACCCCCTGCTCAAAGCAGGACCTAATCCCCAACTCAATCATCCCAGCCAAGGCTTTGTCAAGCCTGAGCTTAAAAACCTCTAAGGAAGGAGATTTTACCACCTTCTTAGGTAACCCATTCCAGTGCTTCACCACCCTCGCAGTGAAAATTTTTTTCCAAATATCCAACCTAAACCTCCCCCACTGCAACTTCAGACCATTACTCCTTGTTCTGTCATCTGGTTCCACTGAGAACAGTCTAGATCCATCCTTTTTGGAATCCCCTTTCAGGTAGTTGAAAGCAGCTATCAAATCCCCCCTCATTCTTCTCTTCTGCAGACTAAATAACCCCAGTTCCCTCAGTCTCTCTTCATAAGTCATGTGCTCCAGACCCCTAACTATTTTTGTTGCCATCCACTGGACTCTTTCCAATTTTTCCACATCCTTCTTGTAGTATGGGGCCCAAAATTTGACACAGTACTCCAGAATAGAGAGGAATGATCACATGCCTCAATCTGCTGGCAGTGCCCCTACTCAGGGCTGGCTTTAGGCTGATTCTCCTGATTCCCTGGAAGGACCCCCCACTGCCAAAGTGCCGCCGAAGACCCGGACCGCTGCTAGGTATTCGAATAGGGCCCTGCAGTTCCTAAAGCCGGTCCTACCCCTACTTATATAGCCCAAAATGCCGTTAGCCTTCTTGGCAACAAAGGCACACTGTTGACTCATATCCAACTTCTCGTCCACTGTAACCCCTAAGTCCTTTTCTGCAGAACTGCTGCCTAGCCACTTAGTTCCTAGTCTGTAGTAGTGCATGGGATTCTTCTGTCCTAAGTGCAGGATTCTGCACTTGTCCTTGTTGAACATCATCAGATTTCTTATGGCCCAATCCTCTAATTTGCCTAGGTCCCTCTGTATCCTATCCCTACCCTCCAGCATATCTACCACTCCTCCCAGTTTAGTGTCATCTGCAAACTTGCTGAGGGTGCAGTCCACGCCATCTTCCAGATTATTAATGAAGATATTGAACCAAACCGGCCCAGGACCGACCCTTGGGGCACACCACTTGGTACCAGCTGCCAACTAAACATGGAGCCATTGATCACTACCTGTTGAGCCTGATGATCAAGCCAGCTTTCTATCCACCTTGTAGTCCATTCATCCAGCCCATACTTCTTTAACTTGCTGGCAAGAATACTGTGGGAGAGCGTATCAAAAGCTTTGCTCAAGTCAAGGAATAACACGTCCGCTGCTTTCCCCTCATCCACAGAGCCAGTTATCTCCTCATAGAAGGCAATTAGGTTAGTCAGGCATGACTTGCCCGTGGTGAATCCATGTTGACTGTTTCTGCTCAGTTTCCTGTCCTCGAAGTGCTTCAAAATTGATTCCTTGAGGACCTGCTCCATGATTTTTCCAGGGACTGAGGTGAAGCTGACTGGCCTGTAGTTCCCCAGATCCTTCTTCTTCCCTTTTTTAAAGTCTTGGGCTTTAACCACAAGATCCACTCTTTCTGCTCCCTGAGACGCTTTGTTGCAGCTATGCCAGAAAGACAAGCGCCACATAAAACTGATTGTTACTTTTGCAGCCATTGTACCATAACAGAAAGAGACTAGAAGAGTTTTTATGAGCATTTTAGTTACTAGGGAAACAAGTCAACTTTTCTCTACAACAACTTACAAAATGTTCTGGGCGTGAAAGTAGATTTGTAAATGCCAGTTTGCATTTGATCTGTGCAGTAGTTCAAGATGATTTAGTCAACCTTGGAAATGAAGGAACAACTTCAAGATGGAGTCCTTAAGATGGAAAAAAACAATTGTTAGCAGTACAGTGTGATTGTGAGAGCATTTTCATCTGCATTGCACTGAAAGAGCTAAATCTGACGTATGTTTGACAGCATTCCAGTTGGCAAACAGCAACAGTTTAGTAAGTCAGTACTGCTGTGAGACCAATGTGAGATCTGATCTAACAGCAAGATAAATTGATCCCACCCCAAACTACAACAGATGGACTAAACTTGTAAAGTTTTTGTATGTCCTTTCAGAACATCATACATACCTGATTTGCTGTCTGTCATTAGCATTCCTGCCTTAGTTTCTGGCAAAAAATGAACATGAATTTCTTGGCAGAAGAATTCACTTTAATAATCCACTCATTGAATGTGAAAAGAATATTAATCACATTTTTAAAGTGACACTGCTCTGTATTTTACATGACTTTTACTCTTTAAAAAACCTTTCAGTTTTAGAAACTTGATTTTAGAAACATGCTGTATGTGTTTATTAGGTCCTGCATACAACAATTTGAACACCTCTAGTTCTTTCTGAATAGATTGGATAGAGATGTTCTCTGCTGTTTTGTCAAGTCAAATCCATTTGTTTGCTTTTTAACTCTACAGGTCAAATTCACAGTTGGCATGTGTGGATGCAATTTGACTTCAGTGAAGTTGTGCCCCCTTATGTTGCACTCGGAATGTCAGGGAGTTCTGCAAGTACTACAAAGTCACAGAAACAGGGGTGCTGGAACAATTTTTATAATTGCTGAGAGCAACTGAACAAAGCTGTAAACCCTGTATACGATGGAAATCACTTCAGGCCAGGGGGTCCTGCTACACCCTCAGCACCCGTACTTCCAGCGTATATGAGCAGAAACATTCATCTGAGAAGCTAAACAGAACTTCAGTGGAATCAGACTGAAACAGTCACTTCCAGGATCTTCACCTCATGCTTATGACAGTCCTGGGCTCTCTTTTCTGCATAGAGCTCTTCCCAACCTTCATTTACCTTGAACCACCTTTTCATCTTGTCTGTCTGACTGTTCAAATGCTTACCCAGTAACGGGGAAGAGTCCTGTCCCCCCATCTAAGATGAAGGCCCCATCATTTCCCTGCTCCCTTACTAGTCTTACTTTCACATTGGCCATTTTTCTTTCCCTTGGTCAGCTTTCCTGTGCTGTCCCCACCCATTCTCCCCAATCCTCCGTACCCCATTGTGCTATTGGTCTGCCCGAATGGAATCACAATATGCAACTTCCCACATTGGTCTGGTTTGGAACTCTGTCTCCCACGTTAACCTTGCTTTTGAACAAAACTCTCAATTTAACATTGATTCTGGGATATGAATAGCACTATAGATAAAGTTAAACATCAATAATAAAGATATGGTTTCGTTCTTCTGGGGCCCTACACAAAGATAGCAATAATAGCTATTGCATTCTTTCTCAATAACAGTCCAACTGGTTCACAGCCAGTTCACTGCTTCAACTGTTTAAAAAAATGTATCAGTGATGGGCTTCTTAGTGGTTTGGTATCAGTGACTCCAACTCCAAAGGCACCTCCAATGAGGAGAATGAGAGTCATGGGAGTATCATGTTTAGAGAGAGAGCTCACACCTGCCTCAGAGCTTGATGCAGGAGATGAGCCATAGTTCAAGCCTGGTATCAGAGCTGTAGGATTGAACCTGTTTTATTCCCTCTAATAATACTGCACCACAGGTAAGAGGTATTGCCCAGGACTTAAAATGGTCTCCAAAAAGTGCTAGGCCTGTCCCTGACTAACAATGCAATTTACATACTTTACAACAAAATGTCAGAGCTCAGACACTTTGTTAAATATGTTTATAATACTCCCTTACCTTAGGAGTCTACATTTTAGAGGCTGGATTAAAGGTTTGCAGCCTTGTTAGACCCAGCTCATTTTACACCCTGCACTTCCACACATCAGATAGTGTGATCTTTGCCTGCTGCCATCCACTGGCTCTCAGTATCAGAACCATATCCCATATCTGTGTCAGTTTTGGCCACCCACTTTCAAATGCCATAGCTCTCTGCTGCAGGTAAAATATGATGCTAATGTGGGCACACTGCTACCTTCAGCCAGGTGTATAGATTTAGTGTCAGACATAATGCCATCGCCGCTCATGTCAGAATGTCATAGAAGCCATCTATGACTTTAACTGTGCCTGGCTTGGCTCTGTAATACAAGAGAGGTGGAAGAGGATTCACGAATCTTTCCCCCATCCTTGAGCCCCAGAGCTGTTTCCAAGCACAACTGTAGTCTTTGTGCCCAGGAAGCACCAGGGTATGTCAATGTAGTGTCACTGACAGTTCAAAGCTCTCAAGACGGAGAGTGAAAGGGACATGACCCTACTCCACCCAGATCTGCATAGCTGGCCCCATATAGGGAGGACAGGGTGACCAAATGAGATGAAAATATCGGGACAAAAAAAAAGCTGAGTGCTGCCGGCGGAGCGAAATATCAGGACAAATTGTGTCCCAACCAAAGGTCGGTCGGGACACAGGACAACCAGCCAAATATCAGGATGGTCCCGATTTTATCGGGACGTCTGGTCACCCTAAGGGAGGAAGCACAACCTGCATCCTGTGAAGAGACAGTGAAGTGGCAACCATCCAATTATACTCCTAGAGGGCATTATGTCTGCCTGATGAATAATGCTTCTAGGAGCGCTGGGGTAGTGGACCATTACACAGTCCTCTATTGTGCTGGCTGCGCCTTTAAGATAAACTGTAGCCCTCATCATTTTTAGTGATTCTAATAGGATTATGTTTATTTTAACTGGTTTGCCCTAACCAGCCTTTACGCTGAACACTATCAGTTTGGTATGATGGTGAAAGAAAATCAGATATTTTTCTGTCAGACAGTTCTCTGTGATTTGTCTCCATATCAACAGCTATCACAGCCATCAGGGAAGATAAGAGACTATAAAGTGTTTAACTCTGCTTTTTATGTTTAGGTTGCTGCCTTCTGCATTGCTCAGCGAACTTCTCTGGCAGCCTCAGACAAAGTGGCTCTTATTTCAATATTGCAATATTTTGTGAGGCATAATGGTTGTGTTTTACTGTTTAAATTCTCTACATTGTAGGTGTCAGCACAGCAGAAACAGTTAACCCTGACACCAAAGCACATGAAAATAAAAGATTAAGATAAAAAGGTCCGCTAAAGATTGATGAGTTGTAGAAATAGTTAAAAGTGCCCTGCCAACAAAGTGCCTTGCAAAATGTACCTTCTGATGCAGCAGTGATAAGCAAATGCCTCTTTATTTAAATATTTATATAGTTTTATTTTGAAAAAGAAACTTTGAATCCTTAGCCACAAAAAGAGATGGTCTCTGGAGACCTAAAAAATGGACCAGATTGTCCGATCCCCTTATTCATTCTGAAAATACCATACACCATTGCAGTCAATTAACTTACTTGTGCAGTTAGGTACCGTGACAATCAGGGTCTTTCTTACTCTTTGGGGTTCAAACCCCTTGTTCTCCCCTTGGGTGTCTGGACTCTGATTGTGACAGATACTGCTTGACACGGGTTACCACTCTCACAGTCTCATTCAGTATTGGGTAAGGCCTCATTTTCCAAGAGGCACAAACCCATGGCCACACATTAATTGTGTGCTCAATTTATAAGCACAGTTATTGGTACAAGATGAACTAATACAAGGCAATGTTATAACAGACTCTCCTTCTGTTTTTGCTGTTACAGATTAATCTCAAAGGTCTTGGGCAACTGTATAAAATCCGCATTGGTCATGACAACAGTGGCAGTGACCCTAGCTGGTACTTAGAGGAGGTGAGACTTGAAAGAATGGCCCCTACCTCTGACCGGGAGATTTGTCTGGCTGTAGACTGCTGGCTAGCTGAAGATCAGGATGATGGAGAAACCTGGACAGAAGTAGCAATTGGGATGTCTGAAAAGGAGCTTTTGTCAAGTATGTGTTGCCTACATTATAACAATTTTTTATTAAACCTGAAGGGCCGTATCCTGGGTTGCTTTGTGAGCTGTTCATAGCCACCCCCACAGTGCAAAGCTAAAAGCCAGTGTAACCAGCCACAAGACAATTCCTCCCAGCACAGAGTCAATGTGATAGTTCTGACAAAACCCATTCTCTCCCAGAGGCCAAGAGAGGTGGTCAGTTTATCCCTATCCTCCTGTGGTGCTTGGCTGCTGCAACTGCCCCCTAAAACACGCTCAACTGGTGCTACTTAAAGCAACCAAAAGGCACACATTGACCCAGGAGTGGGGAACACCAAGATAGCCTGAAATAAGGTTAATGTCACACATTCCTAAGTTGCACAAAATGCTTTGTAGCTGCAGCCCAGGATCTGGCAATGAGTAGTTGTTGCTCAAACCAGATTTGAGCTATTCTCTTTAAAATGGCAATGTATAACTTTAGGACGGATCTTTTGAAGGACATCAGAGGTTATCCACATTTCTGTTGACACCATGAATCTTTATAAGTGGAGCAGAAAAAACACATACAACAATTAAAAAGAACAAAGAAACAAATTTCCGGGCTTTTATAATAGCACAGGGAGCTGGAAAAATCGTTTAATGTATCACTTCTTTATAGAATTCCTTTGATATTAACAGGATGATGGTGCATCTATGATCTGGCATCATAGGCCCCTGAACTAGACCTTATGTAGGTTATAGTTCAGGCAAATTGTATTTGAGATGAGATAGTAGGAATGCAGAAGGGTCATCCCACACTTGGTCAGTGACAATCAACTAATTCCAAAAGATGTAAACAAACTGATACCTTTAGGAGGTATGTCATTTCCCCCAAAAACAATCCGGATTGGAACTGAGAAAATTTTTTCATAGATTTTAAAGCCAAAAAGAACTATTAGATCATCTGTTTTGACCTACTACACAGCACAGGCCGTTGAAATGTTGGGAAGGACAGAGATACACACTCATTTCCCCTCAACCCCCTGCCCTTTTCCCCATTCTCTAGAATAGTATGCAATTTAAGTAATACCCTCACTGATTAAGGTGTTACATAAATTAGGATTGAGCAGGTGGAATTGAGCCCCATATAATCTGGAAACAGAGCCGCAGTATCACTCTTGGGAACCCCTAGTGACATAAATGCCACACATTGGTGCAATAGGAAAGTGAATGCCTGGCATTAGTGGAGTTGCATCAGGTATGAATTTGTAAAAGCAGCAAAGAGTCCTGTGGCACCTTATAGACTAACAGACGTATTGAAGTATGAATTTGACTCTCAGGACCCAATTCTCTACTGGACAGTCATTTACAACTGTGCCAAGGAAGTGTGAAATACTGCCATTCTGATATGTACACAGGGCCGGCTCCAGGCACCAGTGAAGGAAGCAGGTGCCTGGGGCAGCCGATAGAAAGGGGCGTCAGTCCATCCATTGTTGGGGCAGCAATTCAATAGCAGGTCCTTCACTCCCTCTCATCCTCTTTGGTGGCACTTTGGTGGCAGCTCAATCGTTTTTGTTTGTTTTTTTCTTCACCACTTGGGGAAGCAAAAAAGTTGGAGCCGGCCCTGTATGTACACTCCACTCCGGCCAGTTGTAAATGGCTACACAAGGTGCAAGGTAGTGGAGAATCATGTCTACTGTGTATATTGTTGAGAATATGCTCAAAACAGGGCATTAGTTCAGCCCTGTTAAAAGTGGTGGTACACTATTGCTGTTGTCGTCTTTGAAGGGACATCATCTTTGTTAAGTTGTATGCAGCAAGTAAAAAATATTTGTAATATGGATTTTAGAAATTTCATAATTTTTTAAGTTTATAACTACAAATTAGCTATTGATTTTGGGTTCATTTAAATTGAATATCAATATAAACTCAGCAGGGCTACCCAAGGATTTTCTATTTCTCCATAATGAGAAAATGAAACTCTAGCCATTTGCATTTCCCATTTACAAGGGTAATTGCCTACAAGTACTGGACAAACCACATATCAAGTCATTTACCCAACAAAACAAAAAATGTGCTGCATATTACCTAGCAACAGCCTGATACAATTTTATAGTTTGTCTCCAGTGCTTTCAAATCAGTCTGGTACCTTTCCCCAGCACTAAATTCACTTCATTAAAAAATAATAATAATTTTCCAAAAACATTAACCAAACTGTAGAAGTATTTTTATAATCTCAACTCAGGAAGCATTGCATTTTTTATTTCTGTTCTTTGCCACTGATCTTATTACTCATCTTTTCCCTCTAAACGGTGTCCTCTCCCTGCTTTCTCCATTAAAAACTCCATTATCCTCCCAACACAGACTTGAAACCTTAGAGTTGATTTTGATTCCTCTTCCCCTTGCCATCTTCTGCCTGCCCAATTCCTTCCCTCAAATCCAGGGGTAACTGCTACCAGTTACCGTCAGTTCTTCCTTACATCATCTCTAAAATCTCTTCTTTCATCTCCTTCTGTTTCTGACTTTCACAACTTTTCCTCCTGCTTGTCTCCTTACATGAGGCCAGTCAGTTCAAAATGCTGGCACTAAAATAATCTTCCTACTCAGAGTGATGCTTTCATCCCTGTTTAGCCTTCACTGGCTTCCCTTCATCTTCCATGTCAAATTCAGACTTCTCACCCTTCAAGGTTCTGCATAACTCTGCCTTTGCCTCTACACTTCAGGGTTTTTTTTCCCCTACTTCCCAACCTACCACGGCTACCCCTCTGATTCATGTCTGAGTGCCTCTTTCATGTCACTCCCATTACACTTGGAACTCCTTCCCTGCAGTTCAGGACAGTCTTGCTAACTTCCAGTGTTCATCATTTTACACCTACTGAATCAGCGTTCCTCAGACGTGACTTGGTTTGATCCTGTAGTGACTAGAGTGACCAGATAGCAAGTATGAAAAATCAGGAGAGGAGAGAGGGAGTAATAGTTGCTATATAAGACAAAAATCCCTAATATCAGGCATCTGGTCACACTAAACAGACTCAAAGAAAATCCATTCAATAGTTATTAAACTGACAGATGCTTAAAACTGACAAATGTGGCCTGAATTGTGTCAAGGGAAAAAAAACAAAGGAAAAAAAATAAACTAGAAGACAAAAAAATTCTGTAAGTACTCACAATTTTACTTTAAATACTCATGACTGCAGAACTGATTTTTTTTTCAAACATTACTTACGCTTTTGATCTGAAAGAGCTATACTGCACAAGAAATGTCAATGTTTTTATTTGTTTTCAAATGATCTAAATGCAAGCTGTGTAATGTGAACATAAAGGGGAACAATCTATTTTGTCCATGCTTGAGTACATCAAAAATGGTTGAAGTAATTTGGCTCAAACTTTAAAAAAAATTCACTTTTGGACTGAGGGAAATCAGGGAAAAAAATTGTTTTGAGAAATTTATGAGCAGCTACAGAGAGCAGCATTAGAATAGTCTCCTAATAGTATGTCCAGTCTATTAAAGCACCAGGTCAAAAATGGCTGATTTTATGTGGTCCTAGTGTTGTCAGTGGACCACATCTATCATAAGATGGTACAAAAGGTGACCAAAAGTATTAAAAGTCCAAATGTTATTACTTTTATCACAATCAAATGTTTATCACCATCTTACCACTAGAAATGTTCCGAGTATCTATGGAAAAATTCAATCTGAGGCAGGCATCCATTGACCTACAGTAAGTAAATTAATACCTGCACTTTTTCCTGATTGAAAGGTTTTCTTTATGGTACAAAGACTAGCATTTTCCTTTACATAAGTTAAGATAAAATTATCATGGGTATCAATCAACATGTGTCATGGCACAAGGTGATCAATAGCTGAGATCGGAAGGAAATTGTCTTCCACATTGCATACATATGTGTACTATAGAGGTATGTTTGGGTTTTTTGCATTCACTTGATGCATCTGACTGTGGCTATTATCAGACATATCAGGATATCTGACTACATAGAGCACTTTTTGTTTGAGGCACTATGGGAATTCCTATATTTTCTGGTGTCATTTTGTAACAAACCCCTTGAGAAACACAATATATTTATTTTCTAGCATCTTTTGATACCACTGTATTACAGTGTTAGAAATATTGGTTCTTTACTGCTTTAACATCATTTCCAGAAGTCCTGCCAGCAGTGATGGTGCTGCCAAGAAAGAGATTGTTAACATAATGGTTACAGTGAGTATTGTGGCCACAGCTATAGTTAGGGGGCAACTGTAATATCAGTCTGTAGCCTTGATCTTGAAAACATTTATGCATTAATCACTTTATGCTTATGAGTAGTGCATTGGGGCCTAAACCTGCAATACTTAAAATCAGGGCCGGCTCTAGGCACCAGCATCCCCAGCAGGTGCTTGGGGCGGCAATCTGCAAGGGGCAGCAGTCTGTGTGTTTTTGCCCCCAAGCAGCCCGCTGAATTGCCACCATGGATGGCGGGGGCAGTCCGTGTGCCATTAGGGCGGCTCACACGTTTCCTCAGCGGTGGCAATTCGGCAGCAGCTTCTGTGTTCAGCTGTCTGCAGTCATGCAGCTTCTGTCTTCCGGTTGAAGACAGAAGCTGTCACCACCGTGCAAATGCGCGAGCCGCCCTAAAGGCACATGGACTGCTTCCGCCGTCCACGGCGGCAATTCGGTGCGCTGCTTGGGGCGGCAAAAACAGTGGAGCCGGCCCTGCTTAAAATCCCAGCATAATTTTTGCAAACAATATTTACCTGGTATGTTTTCAGGTATGTTTTACAGAATCAGTTGAAATCAAGGAAATAAAATGACAGAGGAAATTATAAAGAAGTGGAAGAGGAGTCATGACTGAAATGGTTCCATGCCATAATGTTTGTATTTATCACTTGCCAGGTAGTGGGGAAATTACACCTTTTGGGGAACAATTGTTGAGAGTCTGCTGAAAATTTCATGTGAAATAGCAGCTAGGTGAACTAATAGCAGCTACCTGATCTGAAAATAATTTGGGCAATTTGTGTAATTATGATCACACAACTGTAAATGTTGAAAAAGCTTATCTCGTGTGCAGACTGAGTGAACAAAATGTAAGTTATACTTCATCTTAAATTCATCTGCTATCAGCTGGGAGTCTAAACTAGTGAGTGCGACGATTTTAAAACTCTGATAATAGAGTTACTCTGAACAGTGTTGAGTTTGGAATGTTGATGTATAGTATGTGGAGAGAAAAGACAAACATTTACAGAGCTGTGACTTCTAGTTTCTTATTCTTCCAGTTTAATACTATCAGATATGCCTCTTCCATCTTCCTAAACATGTTAAGATGTCAACATCAGTTTAGTCTTTCAAACAAAACAGGCCGCAATACTTTTAAATATATACAGTGGGCAAAACTGACAAATAATGTTGACCTGTAGGGTTTGAGTTTGCAAGTCATCCATGCAGATAACTCCCTTTGAAGTAAGGAAGAGTTCCACATGCAGAGTGCTTGCAGGATGGGGACTATAATGACTGTCACTGATTACCTGAGATCAAACAGTATTGCCAATCTCACATATCAAAAACCACAAGATAGGCCCCCAAAATCATTAGATTTTAAAAAATAATACAGTTTGGATTCTCTGGTTTTTTTCATAGAAGTGTAGGACTGGAAGGGAGCTTGGTAGCTCATCTAGTCCAGTCCCCTGCACTCATGGCAGGACTACGTATTATCTAGACCATCCCTGACAGGTGTCTTTGAGGCATTTTGATGCACTTTGATCACCTTTCAAGCTTTTTTTGCCCACAATTACAGGAGCTAGAGACTTTTTTTAAAATGATAACTCAATTTCTCATGTAATCACTGGACTCTAGCAGCTGGGACTTTAAGAAAAACACCAGATAACACAAGGTGCATGATAAAATTTCAATAGTTAACAAAATACTGAATCGTTATGGCCTGAAAGGTACATACCTAAGCACTGTCTCTCCTCACTGCACTCCTGTAATAGTCTTTAATGTTAAGTAACCATTAAGTTCTTTTTTGAACATGCCTGTTGTAGCTCCTTTTACGTTTGTCTTTGATGGAGGCTTTCAGAAGTTCACTGTCCTCTGCATGAAAGCATTTTACCTCCCTTGTTTCAACTTTTCAGTCCATGACCTCAAGTCCTGGGTTTTCTCCATTTGATTTTAGAGCTTATTTAAAGAATCCTTATATAGCTACTTGAAGATTTCAATCATATATTTTCCAAAAGGTCAGTTCTATCCTCGTTTTTCCAACCATTCTATATTAATTAATCCTCCTAAATCATGTTGCCCTTTTCTAACCCTTTCTATCCCTTTGATGCCCTCATATTAGATACAGCAGTCTAAACTCAGTTTAACAAATCCCTCTCATAATGTTGAAGTAATATCTACTGGCTTGCATTCAATGGTTCTATTTAGAGTATATTTTCCAATTTTCCTCTGCTTTTTTTTGAGCGAAGGCCTAAATCTCTACTCTGTTACAGCAGTTTTTTGCTGGCATAACTACACTGAAATCAGTGGAATTACACTGGAATGAAACTGATTGGGGAATCAGGCCCATCAGGCTCTAATTATGAGAGTTTTATTACTGACATATTATGGCAATGTGAAAAACACAGCAGTTTTAAATATGTTATATTTTTGGCCCTTTGCTGACTAGTAGCAGCAGATTTGGATCTTTGGATCACTTCAGGAAGAGAAGCTAATGATGCAAAGATTTAGGATATCTCCTAGTGTAAGTTATTTATTTACAGCAGTGGTGTGCAAACTTTTCCAGTCACTGCCCACCCACCTTACCATTAACAGAACCTGGCTGCGTCCCCCTCCATTATTGCACAGCCAAGGTTTCTCAGCTGCAGAGCATGGGCTGAAGGTGGAGCAGGGGGTGGAACTAGGGATGGGGGAGGATCTAGGGCTAGAGGTGGAGCTGGCCTGGGACAGAGAGGGAGTGAGGGTAGAGTTGGGCTGGGGGTGGAGCAGAACTGGGGCTTGGGGGAATGGATTGGGACTGGAGGCAGATCTGACCTGGAGGTGGAGCAGGACTAGGGGCTGAACAGGACTAGGGAAGGAGCGAGGCTGGGAGCAGAGCTGGTTTGGGGGCAGAGCATGGCTGGAAGCATGGTGCTTCCTCCCTGCCACCCATAGCAGCTGGCCCAGGCCTCACCACATGCCTCCGCCCAAACATTCCTCTGTGCTCCCCTAGGGAGCCTGGGCCAGTTTGGGGACCACTGTTTTATAGTATGCAAACAAGCCCTGTTTACCGTGAACAGACATAGCCAAATCAACAGCAAAACTACACACAGGCAATTTCACTTATGGAAATTACAGAAAAGGTGCCATTATGTCCAGGCTGTAGATAAAAGCAGCTTCCTTTTCTGGCCCTGGGTTTCCAGCTTTCAATAAACCACTGCAGTATCGTGTCTCTCCCTGGATCCATATCTGCTATCCCCCTCATCCCACAATCCTCTCAAAATTAGCTTAGGTGGGCTTGAACATTAACATCCCTTTTATCCAGCTGCTCCATAACACAAAGGACCTCGAGTAGGTCTGATTATAGCCAGTGTCCATTGGAGCTGGTGTCTGTGCAAGTCTCCATCTGGGCAAAAGGACACTTACTATTCACAATCCACTCAATGACCATCTGGATGGAATTGCTGTAGTCATCCCTTGTCAGATTCTTTGAATGAGATTGTCTCTGCTTGACATTTTTTGTGGAGATCTTTCAGTCAGGTACCCCATAACATGTATATCAGTTAATCAAAACATGCTTTCCATTACTAACTTTACTATAAGTATATTATTTCCTGAGCATTGTCAGTGTGTACAAAACCTAGAGTAAGACATGATCTCTGCCCCAAGAGGTTTAGAAGTTCCATTCTAAATTAGACAGAGTAGATAGTCTGTATATAATCAAAGCCAAAACTCTCTAGATGGTGAGATGAAGGTCTGTTACAAAGAGGTGAAGAGATCTTGTTTTGGCTTTACATTTTCTCAATATACACATCTTTCTTACTCTAAGTGGAATATTCAGATAGGTATCCATTGAAAAGTTACATTCAACTCTTATTATATTCTCCCTGGTTATCACATGGTTTTACAGTTTTATTTAATACATTTAATATATGAGCCATTGATCTGCTCATATCCCTGTGTTATACTACAATTCTTTCTAATTCTCTTCCTGTACATACTGCATTTGCTCATTCAGTTTGATGTCACCCCCAAAGTGACTTGTTTGTACTTTGTTCCTGTGAGTCATTTGTTATTGAAGGGCTTACTTTTCAAATAGGCTGCTAAAACTGTGTGCCAGTTATTTGCCTTTGCAGTTTTAAGACTGCAAATCACTTGCAGGTGCAAATAATATGGAAGTTTGCCTAATTTGCTGGAACAATTATGTAGTTAGAAGTCTGCATCCTTTTGTTAGCACCTGCGAGTGGTTTGCAATTTCAACATTTTGGGTGTGAATGCTAAGGGTGCAAAATTGCAAGTTCAGTCTTTGGGCCGGATTCCACCACTCTAACTAACTACATGTGGTACCTTCCTCCACAAATAGTCCAGGAGATCTGCTTACTTGATATTAGTAAGAGTGGCAGAATCTAACCCATAGATGCTCTTTTGGATATTTGACCCAAAAAGTATTGTGTACGATTCTGATCACTGTAGCTCTTCCTTTACAAGGTGCTTTTTCCTCCTGTATAGTGGTCAACCATTATGTTCTGCCCTCCATCATCTGAAAAGTTCCCTGTTATTTCAAGAGGAGTGTCTTCTACTTTATTATTGCTAATATGTACACTAATATTAATATACTATGAGGTATCATGTTAAAATCATTTTGATATAGAACTGAAAATTTCTCAATTATGTATTTGTCGGGATGAGGTCTTATATTTCATTTGCTAAGTATGCTTCGTCTTAGTAAATATGACGGGAGAGCTCCAAGGAAAGCCATGATGTTGCAGGAAGTAGTGATTGCGATTCAGGAGATGGCACTCATCCCTCTGAGCTAGCACTGAACCAATGCCTATGTTGGAATTATTAATAATATTTGAAATTATTAATATGGGAAACCACAAACACTAATTTATTTATAAATTCCTTTATTAAATCCAAAGGCCAAATGGTACTTGTACAATTGCTCTAAACATGCCTTAAAAAGCCTAAATAATAAGCAATTTAGTACATCCAAACAGTAACAAAACATTGATAAACATTTATTCATATGGGCTAAACCCCAGGGTTCTCAGACACATATTGATTGGCTCTACTGTGGTCAGGGAGTTATTGGCAATGAACCTTTTAAGAGTCAACTTCTTTATACTCCTCAACAAACAAATGATGTCACAGTCAAGTACTGATTTCATCTAAAAACTAACCTGAGACAGTTTACTCTTATTACCAGTTTTAATCCAGATAAGATTAACAGCCTCTTTTCTTCCCAAGGCCTTTCCTCCCCTCCTACTTCCTGCCCAACAGTTTTTCCATTGCACCTGGATTCACATAGGCTTCAACACTGGTATGTGGTGTTGGAAGGTCCATGTTGGCTCATTTTAAGACAGATTTTCTTTGTCTTATTTAAAACCATCTGCAGTCACCTCTTATCATAAGCATAAGTCCCAATTCTGAACCTTAGCATCCAAAATGTGGGTGCCTGCATGAACCCGCCAAGCTTAATTACCAGCTTGGATCTGATAGCGCTGCCAC
>NC_133770.1:231034833-231109923 GCF_003597395.2 Chelonoidis abingdonii
CTGAGCTTTGAAAAATCCGGTTTCCTGATTGGTCCTCTGGTCAGGTGTTTGGTTCCCTTTGTTAACCCTTTACAGGTAAAAGAAACATTAACCCTTAGCTATCTGTTTATGACACCTCTATCAGTCAGATGTCTCCTATGTAGAAATCTTCCCTTATTTCATTATTCTTTGAACCACTCATCCTCCCTGCTTCATTTCTTCTGGCTTTATGACTTTTATTATTTTCAAGGCCTTCCTTCTACTTGCTAATCAGGGTCTTTCTCTACCACACACATATTTCCTTAGCCAAACTTAAGCTAACTCGAATTCTATAATTTCATATTTATCCTACACCCTATTTGGTGGTCAAGCATTGGACTTGGAGATGCAATTGTTTGGCTTAGACTCCAGTTCAATGTAATTAAAAATCCTATGGCACTTTTTGCAAGAGTTACAGGTGCTATTCTAAGTGTCATGGCCATATTCTAATACCTAAATTCCCTCTGCAGCTGCAAATACACATGTTGGTATTCTTAACTTCCTGTCCTAAATGCTTCTGCAGTGTTCGGTACTGTTAAGGAACCACTGCATTCCACCCTGGTAAGGGCTACACTTCCATGATGGGTGAAGTGATTTGTGTGTATGTGTGTGTACGTGTTTTGGGATCCTTTTTCATGAAAAGTTCTATATAAATGTCACATTATTATTAGAAGTAAGACTAGTAGTTTAATAATAGTAGTATCTTTAATTAATGCTTATAGTATATTGTTTAATGCCAAGGTCAAAATAGTTTGTTATATGTTCCTGGCTTCTCTTCTGTCCCCTTCTTAAAGATTGCACTTAAACATGTATTCCGGTGCTCCCCCAGTACTTTTCTTCTTTCTAGAGAGCTATTAAAAATCTTCATTACTGGAACAGTAATCTCTCTACTAGATAGCAGCACTAGTGACCAGCTGTGATTAGAATAGAAAAACTGAATGGATACATTCCACTAAGATGTAATTAGGACCAAAAAAAAGTTATATTAAAAACCTTTAATAACTGAAAAGTGTAGCAGAATATAGTAGTATGTACTTTCTGGAAATAATTATTGTGAAACAGAAGTTTTAGTACTATTTGGACAATTATGGTAATATTACTGCACTTAAAAATATCTAAATAAAATAACTCTAAAGTACCTACTGTAAATAGAGTTTACCATCTTTAGCTGGTCATGATCAATCTGGTTTCCTAGTACAGACAATGTGTATATGCATATATGTGTGAGTTCTCATAAGGTGGCATTATCATGATATTTGGTCAAGTCCCAAAATTATTGAAGTGCACATGTCACATATATTTCTTTCTCTCCTTCTCCTGTCTGGTCAGCTGTTTTTTGTGTTTTTTGTTTGTTTTGCTTTTGTGATGTTATTGTGGGAAGGCTGAGTCAAAGAAGTGGGTTTTGCACTT
This sequence comes from Chelonoidis abingdonii, assembly GCF_003597395.2. Lineage (NCBI taxonomy): Eukaryota > Metazoa > Chordata > Testudines > Testudinidae > Chelonoidis > Chelonoidis abingdonii. The sequence goes on from NC_133770.1 coordinate 231,036,262, forward strand.
GCTGTGAAAGTGCTGAGGTTCATGATCATCCTGATCTTTTCTTGGGGTGAAATTCTGTGTTTTTCATGCACTAATTTCACTCTTATTGATGACAGTCCCATGTTTCCAGTGGAACATAGATCTTTGTCTGAGGTCATGATTATGCAGAGTGAAACAGTCCCCAGGGAACTTAAGCTAATCCCCCAAAAGGCTTTGAAAAATAGGACTGAAACTTTGTATTTGACCTAGTACTCAGCAGGGAGACAGTGAAGAAAATAGAGCATTGGGGGACACACACTTGATGGCCTGTTTTTTGAGCAGTTGGGCTGCTCTGTTCAGAACAAACTGTAGCTTTTTGAGGTCAGTGGTCTCACATTTAGGTACAGAATATTACAGATTGAGCCTGGAAGTGATGGATATATGGATTGGTGTGGCTAATTACAAACAGGTCAGAAGGAGTGCCATCCTCTGGCCAGCTGTAGAAGGAAACGTTCATATATACATACATTAGAAAGAAAAATAATGCAAATGTTTGTCCTTTTTTAGTGGTGATTTATGAACTCCATGTATATACTGGATCTAAACTTGGTGCTGAAACAGATTCTAATGTGTACGCCACTCTCATTGGAACGAGAGGAGATTCTGGCAAGCGAAAGCTGCATAGAGCTAAGAATAATAAAGTCATGTTTCAGCGTGGACAGGTAAAGGAAAAAATGTGCAAAACTGATCAATGCTAGCAAATTATTTGCAGCAAATTGTTTTTTTAACATATGTAGATATTTTCTGTTTACACATTTATCCTTGAGCAGTTCAGTTTTCACAGATATTTATTCAAAATTATTCACAGAATTAATTTATTTAATAATTTTTGGCCTGTAGATTCTGAATGAATAATTTACTGTGAGTATTGGATATTCAAAATTCATGCTCTGTTTAGTTTTGATTGGACACATAGGTCATGGGGTTATGGTAGTGTTTCTGTTCTCTGATTAGGTTAATGTAATTCTTAGAATCAAGTTACATTCTACTACTGCCCCCAACACACTCCCTACACTGGGGGCGTACTGAACCGATACACTAAACGGTAGGCTTTAGAGGAGGTAGCATAGAGCTGGCCATTCCAGTTCTGTGCTGCTAAGGGCATGTCTACACTGCAATCAGAGGTGTGACTACAGCACATTTAGACATACCCAGGCTAGCGTTGATCTAGCTAGCTTGAGTAACAAGAACAGTGGAGCTATGGCAGCACAGGCAGCAGCACAGGCCCGCCACTTGAAAACATACCCAGGATCTCACGTGGCATTGTACAGCCCATGCTGCCACCTGTGCTGCTGCTGTGGCTATTGTAATTCAAGCTAGCTAAATCAATGCTAGCTCAGGTATGTCTACACATCTGCCATCACAACTCTGATTGCAGTAAATAAGCACCTTTATATATTAATGCTACTTCAAGCAGTTTGTGCTTGAACCTGCCTAGGATATGTGCAGCATCATACCTATAAGCACCAAATAAAATGCAGTCATCAGCAGAGGAAGTTCAGCAAAACCTGATCCTGCATGAATGAGAACACTACTTTGCATCTTCTTTCTCTGTTCATCAGCAGTAGGTGTACGACCCAAGAGGGGAACTCATTGCTAAATGTCTCATTAACATGGTGAAAATCGTGCTTACACCAGATTTCCTAAAACATAACCGTTCCTCAGCCATACTTTGCCCTTTTTTACCCTCCTTGCTACCACTCAGAACAGAGGGCTAAGTGTTAAGCTGCATCTGGAAGCAACAATCTTGTCCATAGCGCTGAACATCATGCAAGGACCTACATGATAAAGGCTTTTATCAATCTCATTTTGATGATTCTGCAGGTGGATATCTTCTTCATAAAGGCTGTATCACTAAGAGACTTGAAGAAACTTGTGATTAGCCATAATGGAACTGGTCCAGGTAGGAGTTAATTTTCTAGTGACTAATCTGTTTTGTGAGCTGTTTTTACAACATAATACTCTTTATTTGTATATATAACATCCTTCATACAAAGTGTTACAAAAGGCCTTTCAGTGAGAAGAATAAAAAAGAGACACAAGTACTTATTCCTGCAGACTGGTCACAGTCTGGGATTGTAGAAAGCTATGGTATTGGGCAGCAAAAGGCAACTGGGATGTAGTATCAAATAACATCAGTTAGCTGTTGGTTTGCAAGCTGATTTATAACAGAGTGCTATTTATTTGTCCTACGGAGTACCACAGAAGAATTCACAAGGGTAACTCATACAGAGCTGGATAAAATGATTCTTCTGTAGATAGTGAATGAAAATGAGGTACAGGAATAAAATTAGAGCAGTGATTTGACTGCCTCTTTGCCACCAAGTGGAATCTCAGAGAACCATAACAACAACATCCTAGCAGTGATGAGGACGCAGAGAGAATCTGGCAGCACTTAGGCCATTTGCTTCATGTGTACTGGGCAGTATGGGATTGTTCCTGTGGATGGCATTATATATGCTCTGTGTGGTCTCAAACAAAATGAGAGTAGCCTTGATCATATCCGTGGATAAGAGGAGAGCCTCCTAAAGGGTCCTGAGATCAGTATCAATTTGTAATACAGTTGAGAATCACTGGCATAGTGTAAAAGAAAAGAGCTGATATTTCAAAAGTGCTACAATAAAGTATTTGCAGACTAGAATCAGATTGGATCTCCTAAGCTAAGCAGGACCAAACCTAGTCAATACTCATAATTGAGGATCAGATTGCATTGTTTTTAGGCTCTATGTAGACATATTGTCCTTGCTCCAAAGAGCTTACAATCTAATTAAGGACCAGATACAAGGGATAAATGTAACAAGCAATTGGAGGGAAGGCCAGGAGGAGGATAAGGGTTATAATAATAAGTTTGACAAGGTGAGTGAAATAATATCTTTTATTGGACCAAATTCTGTTGGTGAAAGAGACAAGCTTTCAAGTTACATAGAGCTCTTTGTCAGGTCCAATAAAAGATATTACTTAACCCACCTTGTCTTTTGAATATCCTGGGACCAACATGGCTACAACAGTGCTGCAAACAATAAGTTTGTACAGTTACTTAATCTTGCATTATGCACAATCTGATGGCTTCAAAACATTTATTTCAAATAATTTAATTTACTTCAAATCATTAAATAATTTCCTTCTGCTCCTAATACTTGGCTGGAATGGGCATTGCCTAAGAAAAAACCAAGTACACCTGGAGGTGTTCTGATGATTCAGTAGGTGGCATTCTTTCCTTTGAGTCAGTACTGGACCAATGCCCTGCCCACTGTCCTGTGGAAAATATCTTTTGGGTAAAATGTGAAAACGAGGTCTCAAACATTTTTTTTGTCCTTTTTGCAAGAATGCTAGTGTTAACCAGGGCATCATGGCCAAATTCTAAATTAGGTAATTATATTCAGCCTACCTAAATTTGTCCTATGTTTTCAGTTGACTAACTTATTACTCAATTCCTTTCTTTAAAATGGTGATTATTATGTATGTCTTGCCCAAAAAGTTGCTAGTCACTTGTTTAGTATTGCTGGTAGAGAATGGCTGCTGGGTTCTGCCCCAGAGAATGGTGATTGGTGAGTGGTAGTTTGGTGATAGGTAAGTGAACTCTATATGATTAATCTGTTAAATGCTTGGATCTTTCACAATCTAAGTGTTACATAAATGTAAGTTATGTGATTACCTTGGGCAATAACTTATACAAAGTTTAGTTAAGAATGCGCTTTGCTCTCTTTATAGAAGGAAAAAGCTGAACAAAAATATGCCTTTGAAACAAAGGCTTGAACAAAACACAAATTTAAAAGGCTTAGTGAAGAGGTTTTCGCCTCAATAGAAGAACCTCTTCCGTTCAATATTTTTTTTCAGCCAGAACTAGTTAATCTAATAGTCATTTGCTTCTTACATCATACTTTGCCTTGGTGTTTTACTTAAAATGATTTTCATTGAACTCTTTTCAAGATTGAAAGCTTATATTTTTTGGAGACCATATAAGGCTATTGTAAGAACACACATTAATGAGGATGTTATATATTAATCCAATCTCTCTGAATTCATAATGTCATGTACTTCATTCTCAAAGGACCAAGGATTCTGGTTCTTACAGTGAATCATGGTAAATTGCACAAGCAGAATGTTGTCCCCATATGTGAACCTGAACAAAAGGAATAGAAGAGCATAGGTTGAAGTGGGAGTGGTGGTAGCAGTTTACAGATGCTACTACACCCATTTCCACACAAAGAATATTTTGCTGGAATCAAAATAGTCTCTTGCCTATGCTTAGGAATATTGTGCCTTAGTAGTATAATGGGAATCTTATGAGGGTATTAGATTAATGTTTTCACTTCTTTAGCTGAGTTTTGACCTAATGGGATCTGCTGTTGGGAAAGCAGTTGTTTCAGCTTTTCTCTTAAAGAATTTTTTTTCTCACAAAAATACAAACTTGCAAGTAAACTTTTGTCATTTCAACCCAGGCAATGGATGGTTCCTTGATAAGGTGGTTGTCAAATTTAAAGAGGAAGATGATGATCAAGAAGTTGTGTTTCCCTGTAACAGGTATGCCATTGATGGGAAATCAGAATTGTAGTTGTTATACTGTGAGCCGTTTAAGGAAAATATTGCAAGACAGGAGCCAAACACTTAAAAAAACCACTTTGCTGCCTGCACAAAGCCTGAATATATGAATCCTGCCCAGCAGTCTTCCAGGAAGTAAGGGGTGAACAGAATTCTCCACTCCAAGCCATGCAGAAAAGGCTGCTGGATCAGCATGGGAGGGCATGGAATAAGATGAAAAAGGTCAAAAGCCAAATGTTCTGTGGGTGAAAAGGTGCAATAATTTTTCCTTAACCTTGCATGTACATATCATATAAAACTAAATAACATTTCAGTTCTCTGCTCCTTAAAAGATATTACATTAAAAGTTTCCAATCATATGGATTTAGGCCAGTTCATTTTGCATTTCTCAGTCACTAATGGTCATTAGAGTGAACCTAATAATTGGAAATCTTTGAAGAGAACTTTATATCTATCTAAGTGGGAAAAAAAGGTTAGTTGATATTGTCTTAGAGGATAGTTAAAATGTTTCTGCTCACTTAGCAAAGGCCTATTTCCCTGTCTCAATGCGGGCTCTAGAATTTTGCTGCCATAGGCAAAATTGAAAAATATCCAACTCTCTCAGCCTCTGGTCAGAGCCTCTAAACATTCTTTTGCTCCAGATATTTTGCCACCCTAGACAACAACCTAGCCTTCAGCAATTTGTATGTTGAAGCAACCACCATATAAACTTCAGATAGGTTTGCAGCAGAAAGAGTTATAGGTGAATATATGTGTATGTGTGTATTATATCTATATCTAACACTATAGAAATGATTCAGAGAAGCATATTTTAAAATCAAGCAGTTTATGCATTGCGGTACATGCTTTCCAAATACTTGGAGTACATACACATTTGACTACAAAATACTTGTTCATGTCAGCGCAATCATTTTTTAGGGTGGGGGTTGTCTTACAATCTTGATTATCAATTAGAAATTCAGTTAAGAAAGGAAATATTTTCTGTTTTTATGTGAAAACTCTCCTTTAGCTTAAAAAAAAATTCAATTTGCAAAAATCCTGCAAATTGTTAGCTAATAACTATTTTTTTCTCTAAAACTATTATTGTAATGATTAGGTTTTTTTAATCTGTTAGGCTGTTTAATTAGTTTGGTTTACATTAAAGTTGGTTATTTGAAGAGTAGACAATTGTTTCTGCAATGTCAGAGAGATTTTATAAGATTCCTGCTAAGAGAGGAATACTTGACTAAGACTGTGGACTTGCTATAAAACTGCCCTGTCAAAAAGAACTTATTAAGCACTAGAAAAAGGTTAGAGACATTATCTATAGAACTAGAGGGGCTCTGTAATTCTTTGCCTGCAGTAAGTGCTACCAATAAACCTAAGTTTCCTGTCTATTTTTAAAAATGGTTAGTGATCTTTTAGTTCCTTGGAGGGGAATAGAAGAGAATTCACAAAGGTTAATCAATGTATTTATTGCAACAATAGTTTAAACATAATGCAGTCTAGCCTTCTCTCCATACACAAGAGCTTTATTCACATAGTTACTTTGTATATGGAGAGTAGAATGAATTGCAGTTGTATAGGATGCAGCAAAAGGGAGCTAGTAAGTTGGAAGCTTATAATGATTACCAGTATTTTTAAATAAGAGAACTCATGTAATGGCTGTAAAACGTTCTAATATGAGATGGGGGATCAGTTGAAGAAGTATGTGCGGGTATTTTTCTAGTGTGTCAAGTTTAGGGTTAAGCCCTTAAATTCTGTAACGTACAATGAAGGGCAAAATTGAGGTGAAATTCACCTTCATAGCTGCCCGGTCCATAGAAGTTCTACAAGCCTCGTAGATCTTAGAATCTAAGGAACTTGCCAATACTTACTAATAACCACCAGGTGTAGCACTAACTACCATGAGGAATCCCCTTGCCTGTGGTATAAGTTGGCATAGTTTCACTGAATGAGGAAAGATGTGCCAATTCATACCAGCAGAGAATTTGGCCCAGTAAGTGTTTACAAGACTTAGTTTGATAAGAGATGCACAAAAAACATTGGTGAAAGGAGGGGAAATAATGCTGAGATTCCTCATAAAAAGATTAATTACTAATTGCCATAAGTCTAATTATTATCTCTTTACAATGAAAGATGGTTAGATGAGTACCAAGATGATGGGAAGACCGAGCGAGAGCTAATTGCTAAAAGTAAGTATTCCAGTAAAGAGAATTTGCATTATAACAATATTCTGGATATCAAATGACTAGTTATGGCCGAGAATATGAAAATTCTTTCTGAATGTGATTATAAATTTAGAAATCTTAAGTAGCTTTATCAGCAAACAAGTATAAAACTTTTTTGTTTATTGTAGAAAATGGTAATTCGCAGAAGGCATCCATCAAAGGTGAGAAACACTCTATATTCTCCTCCCAGAACTTTGACATTGAAGTTAAACTCAGTTTCAGTATAAAGGCAGAGGCTGGCAACCTTTCAGAAGTGGTGTACCGAATCTTAATTTATTCACTCTAATTTAAGGTTTTGCATGCTAATAATACATTTTAACGTTTTTAGAAGGTCTCCTTCTAGAAGTCTATAATATATAATTAAACTATTGTCATATGTAAATAAGGTTTTTAAAATGTTTAAGAAGCTTCATTTAAAATTAAATTAAAATGCAGAGCCCCCCGGACCAGTGGCCAGTACCCAGGCAGTGTGAGTGCCACTGAAAATCAGCTCACGTGCTGCCTTCGTCACCTGTGCCATAGGTTGCCTACCTCTGGTATAAAGTGAACAAATAAATGAAGCAAATTAGTTTCCTCCACAGTAATCATTTATGTAAAGTATCAAGTAGTAGTCAAGTATAGTCATCTATAAAGGTGCCGTGTCGTGTCTTTTCAAACGAATTGACCAAAGGAGATACTTCACACAAACCATTTTTGGTTTTCTTCCCATTTCTATTATTCAGTCCTGAAATCAGTCAGAAATTCCTCTGAGAACAGATTTCAAGAACTGGTTTGTTTACCCAGTGCCACTGTCAATACACAGGGACAGCTCACCCAACATGCATCAGTGAGTTGAAAAATGTGTTGTGAAGTGACAGTGGAAACAGTTTCAGGTCAAGTTCAGCATAGTTTTTCTAAGAGTATCCAGAAATAATTTAGACTTAAGCTATAAAATTGGTCAGCGTAGTTAAATACAGTATCGTCATTTGGTTGAATAAAATTGGCTGGGTAAATGAAATCTTAATATTAGAAATCTGTCTGTCTACTTACCTATCCACAGATATAGTGCCTATCATTGTAGTAGTTCAAGTATTTAACACTATAAATAACCTCTTTTTTCTTCCTTGCCAGCTTTAAGGATAAATAACTTGATGAGTTCATAGGTATTTGATTTACATTTGTGGGTTAGTGTGGTGGGTGAGTTGGTGTCTCTATCTGAAAATCTTACTGAGGGAAAATAAAGTCAAAGAACTGAGCTTTGCATTTAGTTTTGAAAACGGTGAATTTTGTGGTTACTTATCTTTTGTGGGATATGCCCCATAGGCTAAATCTAGGTCCAACTTCAGCAAATTTGGTGTCCTGCTCTCAAAGTCTCCCCTATTGGTCAACAGTTGCATTGTTCCAGTGGAATGGAGCTTTCATGGATGGAGAGGCAATTTCTCAGGTAGTTAGGGTTATTCGCATGGAGAGCTTTGATTACACACCATAGACCTTCAAGTGGACTCTGCATTCAGTAAGCATTCAGTTCAGATTGGAGCATCAGAGAGATGTGTTCATGGTAGCCTGTGTTGCTAAGCAGATGGACTACTGTTTTTTGTACTAGTCTGCGTTTTGCTGGCTGTGTGACTTCATTCAGAGTTGTATTCCATTGCAATAATCAAGCATGAATGCATGGATCATGACTATGTCTACGTCTGACAGGACGTGGCACAATCTTTTGGCCAGCCAATAAGGTAGTGAGGTGTTCTTTATCTCATGTCTATCTGAGCCTTCGGTAGCATTGAGGAGTCAAAAGGACACCAAAGCTGATTTATCAGTTTGAGGGCAGATGTTCTCAATAATGGGAGTGTTAAAGAGGAAGCAAGTTTTCTGAAAAGCCTCCCTCGGCCTATCAGCAACATTTCAATCTTGCTTGATTCATCGTTAGCCATCTGTTCTTCATCCAAGTGCTGATTTCAGCTGGGCATAGAGAAAGCCAGGAGATGGTACTGTTTGATGTAAAGGAGATGTAGAGCAGTGTGTCATCTGAGTACTGGTGACATTTCAGCCTGTAAGTCTAATCAGCTATGCCATATAGCTGTTGAATAATATGAGAGACAAGACTGAGGCTTGTGGAAGGTTAACAGAGCAAAGGGGTTAGGAAGGCGGTCTTGAACTCAACCCACAGGTATCCACTTGTGTGCAGTATCTGAGTGTATGTCAAAGTAGAGAGAACTCCCCAGAGCCACAGACCCTTGATGGAGAAGACCTTTGTTCTGACCTTTCAAATCTGCACCAAGCAGTTTCAACTCTGCTGATCGCAACTGGTACTGCAGAACATAGTATGACAGGTATACACCCTCTCGCAGACTGTATTTAAGTCTTTAAATACTAAACACACTCACAGAATAATAGATAACCAGTGTAGATGGCAGAGCACTTGTGTTACTGATTCTCATAAATGAAGGCCCTTGAGCAGTGAAGATGTCACAGTCTTCGGTAATTGCAGTCTGCAAGTGAATTCCAAGAGAAGCCATCAGAAAAAGGCATTGTAGTAATCCAGCCTTGCCTCAAGGTCACAGAGGCATGGAACACTGTGCTGAGGTCTGTCTGAAAGCAAAGGTCACTACATCAAAATAGTTGAGAGATAATAAGCCACTCTCGAAACCCAGAGAATATCCTTCTATCTGGCTAATGTTGCTCAGCCATCATCTTGCCTTCTCCCCAATAGGGGTATTTGAAACTGAGATGATCACCATTGTTAAGCAGGTCTCCTGAGCACTAGCTGAATCTCAGCACTTTTCAGTCAGGCTGCCACTCTACTTTCTACAAATGAAGCATTCATTCTAGAGACCAGCAAATGGGCTACAATACAGATATCCACGAGCTACCTAAGAGCAAGGGTTCTGCCTGCAGGAGGCAGAGCTACATCAAGCTCTGGAGCATCCTCAGATCATAGATAGACTCTCTCAAACCAAATAAGGCAGCAGATCTATTCATGCCCTCTTCATTCCAAGTTGGGTGCTCGATGTAAGAGAGAGGGGTTCCAATACACTTGCCTTGGCAAAGAAGATGGATAATTGCTCTGAGCACTCAAATGAGAATCAAGGGAGTATCAGGGTGAATCAGACACTTCATGACTCTATAAAGATTTGCTTTATATTGTAGGGATGATTTCCTTTTTTCTTTCCCCCCCACCTCCCTGCCCCCATAATAGGTGGCGTCTCAGAATAATGCAGAATAAGGGAAGAGGCAAGATATAGTGTTCCACAGTGTTGTTTATGTTGCAGTCAGATAAAAGGAGCTAGACTTCTGCAGTGTGGTTCATGAGATGCTCTGGGGTAATGCAGGAGTTTATGGGCGTTGCACAGAATATGGTTCAGCAGCAGTGAAAGCAGTTCAGCTAACAGATATTGTCATGCAAGGATATGGGGCAGAGAGATATATAAAAACAAATAGAAAACACAGAAAAATTTTTCCCCAGAAATTCCTCAGATTTTTATAGTCCCTTGTCCTCTTTCAAATTTCTGTTGATGGGGTGAAAATGATCACAGGTAGTCCACAGACTCCTGGCAGGTAAATATTAGTCCATGTCAGATGCACCTCTGTTGCTACTTGGTGCACTCCACTACCTGGCCAGTATGTGTGGTCTCACCATCATGAACACACACCAGGTTGTTACTCTTTCACCATGTATTCATTCATTCATCACAAAGTATTGTAGTGTGATGCAGGCTTAGAGCATGGGGAGGTTTCCCCACAGCCTTCACTCCTCAGCCCAGGCTCACCCTCCAGGATCCCCCTTGCTTCCTGTTCCTTCCACTTATATCCTATCCTTATACTGTTAGCTCAGTGGTTTTCAGTGCTCATAATCTCCCAGGAAACTGCCTCCAGGTGGGCCTACAGCCTTCTGCAGGCTACAGCTCTGCCAGTGATCAGGGTGCTGCTGATAGTGCCCTGTTACAGCCCTGTTTATAAATGGCAGCGAAAATGCCCTTTGTCAAGTGGACTCTGAAGTTGCTGAAAAAGCAAATCAGGCAGGCTGGCAAACTCTGTAGCAAGCTACTGAAAGACAAGCAAAGTAAGCAAGCTAAGAAAATTTCCATGATCTCTGTGCATTCCCTCAGTAAAATAATTTAAGCAGCTGCTACATCTAAGAAAGTGGTATGTCCTTATCAGTCCTGAGAACATACAGCACTGATGTTGGGAAATCAGAAAGCAATATCTACGAACACCAACAACGACCTACATTGCTTATATAAGAAGAAGATGTAGCCCCCTGTATTATTTGTCTTTTGATTTTACAGTTTTTCACACTTAAAATATATTGTCTGTTTTAACTGTTCTTGATTCTTTGTGCAGAAGTCACGGCAGGTTTGATTTTCCCACTTTTGCAGCTAGCATTTCTTCTGTGCATCGAAGTGTCAAAGAGGTTCGTTGGGAGGATGGCATTAAGGCTGATTCGACTTCATTTGTTAGAGTTAACAAAGTGCCCGTGCACTGGCAGCATTGCTGAGCTAACATGAAAATGAAAGCCTTAGTTACACTGATGTTTTAGAAGACAGAGAGAATTTTGATACTTTGTTGAGAAACAGCCTTTCCACTTACTCTCTCAAGTTCATTTAACAAGCCGCAGTCTGATTTTTCAAAAGAAAAGGGCCATAGCTAATAAACACAACATACAGATAATACAATCCACTGACATTAACAGAGTGAATGGTACATGATATATTAAGTAAATGCATCTTTTTATATGGTAGGTACAAAGGCCAAAATTTTCAATGCTGGTTATCTTAAAATAAAGCACCTAAATAGTGGCCTGATTTTCAGAGGTGCTAAGCACCCAGAGCTTCCACAGATTTTAGTGGCAGATTTGTCTGAATAAGGACTGAAAGATTTGGACAAAAAACAAATATGAATATAAAGCCACCACCCCAACTACCATTGCATTGTACATCAACCAGTTGGTGTTTGCAACTAGTTCCTTTTCTAATGTAGCTATTTTTTAATAAGCAAATGTCCAAGGGAGCTAAAGTGTTAGACAAACATTTCTTCTGACTCTGGAGTGAGCAGATTGAAATGAATTTACCAAAGTGAGAGAAAATGCAATTAGCTTAGTTTGGCCAGGACACTAGACTGTGGAAGGAATGAAAAGTAAACTCTTGAGAACAAGCAGTTGCAGATGCCTAAGAGGCCTTAAATCTGTTAACCACTGATTCATTTCCTGGGAAACTCCCAACTCTTTGATCACTGATCCATTAACCTTTCTTTGGAAATAATAATTAAGAAAAGATACAACCATGGGCAACAATTAAAATAAATCACAGTGTTCAGAATGGCTTCCTGGTCTCATAATATGTGCTTAGCATGTTGCATTCTGCAGCAGAAAGCCTGCAGCTATGTGTAACCCACACACCTCCTGAGTGTGGTGCTCTGTCCCATCAAGTGGCACCGAGACCACTTAGAGAGAGAGATAAAATGAGTCTGCTTTACAGCCTTAGCTAACAGCCAGTTGGCTTTTAGCTCATGCTGTAGAGGCTCATGCACTAAGCTCCAGAAGTCTCAGGTTCAATTCTGCCCGCTAGTGACTGGGGTCTGTTGATGTTACATATGCACTGCTGCCTTTTCGCCTTGGGACAGATTCAGCCTGCCTTATCCACCTTCTGCTCAAGTAAAGCAGGGCCCAGGTGAAGGAAAGTGTACCAGGGAGGCACTGTGATATGAGGTGGTGGTCACAATCTCCATTCCATTAGGTTCTAGGGGCAGCCTGTGCAGCCCTCAAAGAGAGTGGTGCTTACTGTAGATAGGGCACGGCCTGGGTGACTAAGGGATGATCTGACTCATTGTAGCCTTGCTTCAGACCCTCTGCCTGTGGGGTTACTATGTGAAGACCTGGTTGAAACTGAAGAAACTAGTGGCAAACAGTTCCAGCAATGACTTCCCTCGCCAGCATGAATCCCTAAGGGGCGCAACATGCCAGGCTGGCGCAGGGAGCTGCAATTTGCATCTCTATGCCTCAGCAGGGCTGAAGCTGTCTGGTCATATATATCTAACAAATAAAGTTCCTCATTAGACAAGGTTTGTATCTGTCACATATTGCATCTGACTCATTCCTGGAAATAACTCTAAAAAGACAAAACCTAGCTGTCACCCACCAGACTGACTGTGAGCTGCATGTCTGCCTGCTGTGCTGTGTCTGAACCCCAAAGAGCCACAGAACAATCAGCTGTGACACAGAAAGCCTTCTCTACAGAGTGGGGAGTGGGACAGGATAAGCTACGTAGAACAAAGAAGAAAACAGGAAAGAAGCATTAGCCAAGGAAACTAGAACAGATGGAAGGAAAAAATAGGCAGGAAAAAATGCAGCTTAAGAACAGGAAAAAGTACATCCAGGTTTATAAGTGAATTAAATGCCTCTAAAATTTCTCTTGACAACACGCATTGTGGGTAGATATATGATCATGAAATAGTTTTCCTTTATATTAAAATCATCAGCAAATGACAACACAATAGAAGTACACATCGCAAGCTAAGCACAGATTCTTAATTTCTTATCTTTGTTAGGTCCCTTTTGCCTCCTATGATCAGCATGATCCCTCAAGGTTCAGTCATTTTGAAATCATGGGCAAATTCCATGCAGCCAATAGGAACTACTCTTTTGGGCACTAGCATCCATTTAAGTCACACAGTATTGTTTCTGCTCCATGATCTGTTTTCTGCAACTTTTTTAAACAGGAGAATAATTCATAACTTTGATACAATTTCCTGGTATATTTTTGCTAGAATTCATGAATTCAAGTTTGCAAACAATTTCATTAATGCATGGCAACTGTCCAAATACACTCTAACAAGGCCCAATCCAAATCATGTTGAAGCAAAATGAAAAAACTCCCGCTGAATTTTTTGGGCTTTAATTTGGATCCCTAGTGAATAATTTGATCCCTCAAATCATAGTCAACTGAGTAGACCATTCTTATTGACAAAAATCTTTAAAAATCAATCATGGTTTAATTTATACTATTCAAGCAGCTGTGTGTTCTTATATTCAGTTGTTTCATGTGACTCCTGTGTTAAAGTCTTCCGTTTTAAATAAGCTACCATCTCCTAAATAGATAAATAATTTTCATCTGAAATACATACATTCATTAAGAAATTAAATTAAAGAATGAATGAATTAAATCAATTATATTTAAATAAATACATAAATAAAATTAATTATACCAACCAATTTATTATAAATTATTACACTATTATTATAGCAATAAAAGTAATTCATGTAACCACTTAGCCAAGGATTCCTTTTCCCTTGTCCACATTATTAATATCCCCTTACATATCCACTCCTCAACTGGAGTCCTGTGTACGTCATCTCTTATTTAGACTGTAATCTCTTTGAGGCAGAGGGTGTGTGGCTGTCCACTGTCATGTAAATTTATGACATTGCTCAAATGCTTTGTAATAATGATGAACAAATCCCTGTGTATTCCCACTCACTGTTAAAAATGTGATTTTTTGCTTTTATTTAGCAGGACAATGGAGAGTGCTGGTTAAAACTGCCAGAGATTCCCCAGAGCCACAGAAGTGTAAAAGAACTCTTGTGATTTATGGCTCAAAGGGCAAAAGTGGTGACCTTCTCCTTTCTCCACAAAGCCCAGAATATGTGTGCTTTCTACCCAGAGCAACCGATGAATTCCTTGTAAGTCATCACTGTACAGTACTGCACTGAGATTATAATGACATTCTGCTCTAGCCAAAGGATATATTTGAAATGCTGCTTTGGTTGCTACAAATGACATAGTTATTTACAAATATGGAATGATATAACTTTAGATCTTGGGCCATCCTCTTCCTGCAACCCTGCTCAACTTGTTACCAGATTTGCTTGTTACTTTGGGGTATGTTCATTTATTAAGGTTACTCTTCTGGGTGTGTGTGTGGTGGGGGGTTCTGTAATTCTATCAATGTGTTGCTTATGTCACTTGTGTTTTCATATGGAGCTCTATTTCTCCCTTCTGCAAATTCCCTCCCAGTGGAGCTATCCTGCAGGACCTAGGTTCCCAAGAGCTGGGTTCCTCCAGCCCCAGAACCAGATGAACATACACACATTAACAGAACAAGGCTGAGTGGACCAGGTCAAGCAGCACTTTCAAGCTGCCACCCTTATATGCCACAGGTACTGCACTGGAATAGAGTAAACCTGAGCATGCTAGGTTGAACAGCACTTTCAGGCTGCCACCCTTATATGCCCCTGGACTCAGTGGACTAGATCAAGCAGCACTTTCAAGCTGCCACTCTCATATGTCAAGGTTCAGCGTGTCCCTATCCCCGCTTTCAAGTTACAATTATACTGGTAGTATCCCACTTGATGAGCAAACCCCGCAGTAGTTTTGGGTGCTAAAGGGATCTTTAGCTTAGGTAAGAGGGGCGCTGCTGCAGAGTAAATGGGGAAGCTAAAAACACAAAAGAGTAAAACTGAGAGAGAAAGAGAGAAGCAACCATCTTAACAATAAAAGTTATTTATTGAATAATAGTGATAACCACACAAGGAGAGGCTAAACAAACGTAAAGTTACATTATAGGTCATATATAGAAAACTATACCTGATGAAACAAGTTAGGGTTAGAAAGTTATACCTGAGGTAGAAAAGCAAACAGAGAGAGAGGTGGGGTCTTACCGCTCCATAAAGCTTGTACTGGTCGGGGTTCCGAGGTGATGCTGGTAGCTCAGGGTCCTGAGTGCTGGAGACAGGCAGAGCCCTCAGCATGGTCAGTCAGGAGAAGATGAAATCCCAGTGGAACTGATGCAGAGTTTGGATCCAAGCATCAGAACATTTACTTGAACATAGGTAGAGGTTTTTGTAGAGAAACAACAGTGGTTCAAGGAAGAACACTAGATTTGTTTATGTGTAACAAGGGAGAATACCAAAGTTGTTTTGTTCAGGCTAGACATGGGAGCTGATCATTCCTGGCTTTGGGTGGTGTTCCTTGGAGGGAGCTCACAGTGGAATTAGGCTGCTTCAGTATTTTGGATATCAATCAAGTATTCATCACTAGAATTGGTCTGATAACTGCTGAGCTGGGTATGTGCAGGTGTAGGTTCATTAACATCTGGAGCAAAGATCCTCCATCATGCAGTGCTTCTCTGCTTTTCTGGTCCCAGAGTTCAGTGCGGTTCTTGCCTTGGAATATCTGTTCTCCATTCTGTATGCTAATGGAGATGCCTCCCTGTCCCATCTTTGATGAAGATGAGGCTAGGGGAATTGCCTTAATCCTATCACCCTTGTCAGGAGGGGTTTAGGTGTGTCTCCCACCACCTTTCACTGCTCTCTGCAAGTCTTTTCTCTGATTGGTTTTGGTTCAAGCAGAGGCTGGTCAGGGATGTCCTTCATGAGTCAGACAGGCTGGATACTGTGCCCTGGTTCCCCAAGAACACAGAGCTGCCTGGTATCAACTACATTCAGTTATAGTTTTCACACCCCAGTGTAATCTCATTATATTACAGTGAGTTTCAAGGATGTAAGTCAGCAAGAAACATGATTCCTTTCTTGTATTTTATAGCATATGCTGCTCATTGTCTTGCATATTTTTTTATTCTCTTAATTGTGCTAACCCTGAAATCATTGGGTAATTTGCCATTGGCTCTAATGTGTAAAGTATCAGGCC
This sequence comes from Chelonoidis abingdonii, assembly GCF_003597395.2. NCBI lineage: Eukaryota > Metazoa > Chordata > Testudines > Testudinidae > Chelonoidis > Chelonoidis abingdonii. The sequence goes on from NC_133770.1 coordinate 231,052,652, forward strand.
CTAATGCTTTGCTACATGTTCTTGCACCCTGCAGTAATGACGGCTGCATAAAATTCTTAGTGTTAGATTGTGCCATTGAGATACAGCCTGTAGCCAAGGGGAACATGGAGCTGCACTATCTCAGGATTGCCCTCAGGAAGGCAGAACACCTATTGGAGCTCCTGAGGCCAGGGCCAAGCACCCATTACTACACACTTTTGTGGCAGGTAGCTTGCTGCCACCACACGGCTGCTCAACTATACCAGCCAGTGTGTAGTGGAGAGTGCAGCCATGATGGTGCCTGCTGTTTGTCCCCAGTGAGAATAAAGAAACCCCTGTTTTTCCCTGAGTGCAGTGAATTTAATTCTGCTTCCCCTTCACACAGGCCACACAGAGGCAGGAGGATGAGAATAGATTGAAAAGAGACAGTTTGGAGGGATTTTTTTTCATACCAAACTTGGAATTCTGCTGTGGTCTTATGAGTAGAGAATGTTTGGGGTCTCAAAGGGGTAAAGGTCCCTGCATCTCCCCCTGGAACGAATCCATCAGCAAGGAGGCTATAGTCTGGCTAGGTGAATGCTCAGAAACACTTCAAAAACTCACAGGTTTTACTGCTTACCAGTTTGGAACTTAAGATCTTGAGCATTCTAATATTGTGAGATCTAGTATTTTAAGTGGGGGGCTGGGAGCTTAGTGTAAGATACAATACCTGTCCCTTTCCCTTCCTTCAGAACGCTGAAGATGAAGAGGGTTGGACTGTGTGTCCAAGGGACATAAGTGGGGCTTTTCTCCCTCTCTGGTCTTCATTAAGGGGGCCTCCACTTTTCTTCAGTGGGCACATTTCAGTGTGATGCCACACTGACAGCTTTCTAAGTGTATTTCCATTCTTCTGACTCGCTTAGTTTTAGGGAAACATGCTATATTTCCCCTTGGCTGTTCATATCCTTGGTTTTGTTGCTTTGTGTCAAAACCTTAGTATTTTCTGAAAGTTGTTTATTGCGCATGAAAGTTTGTCTTTTTGCAATATGAGTCACACTATTTTGCAAGCTTTTTTTGCATTTTAAGTAAATCAGAGGAACAGGCTTGATTTTAAATAGTGGTTGGTGTTTCATGGGAATCTTTGAAAACCCTTCTCTTTAGAAACAATTCAACTGATATATCTTATGGTTTCTGTTGTTTTCTTCCTTTCTTCCTTATTTCCAAGGACATTTAAATAAACACAGGATCTTTGTTTCATAAGTGAGTTCATCTGCTCCTATTTGTGACAGCACACTTGTGGGAATGATTATGATGTCACAATGAACGGAGAGTTGTGAATTCTGATAAGCACTAAGCAGGAGCAGATGAACTCAATAAAATGAAGATTGTGGTTTTACACAAATGTCTTTAGTAATACAATGCAGTAAGGAAGAACCACAGCTAATGTAGTATATGCAAGATTCATTGTTTTGAAACAATGGGCTTAATTTTGATCCCAGAAATCCATGTAAATCTGCATATTGCCCATTTATGTGCCCACTTATGTTCACATCATGGCAAGAGAGTATGTATATCCCTGATTTTCCAGGTGCACTCTCACATGTTTGTCACAAGTGCATGCACACTTTGAAGTTGACAATCATGTCCAAACTGTTTTGCAAAGTCTCCTATGAAGTGTCAGCAGCTCTCTCATTTTAATTACAGATTGTTAGCAAATATAAAGAATAAATTATGGAAATATATAAATAATAGAGAATGCACAAGTTAAACCTACTTGCTTTCATTGATCTTAAACTTTGATAGCAATAGTACTGTGTCGGCTACCAATTAAAAATGATTTAAAGAAATAAACATTAAATGTAGAAAACAAATTGAGTAATAAGAAGTTGTGTTTATCATATAATCATAGAAACATAGGTCTGGAAGAGACTTTGAGAAATCATCAAGTCCAAGTAATCCTAGGTAGGGCCAAGTGAACTAGACCATCCCTAACAGGTGTTTGTCCACCTGTTCTTAAATACTTTCAATTATGGGGATTCCACCGCCTCCCTTAGAAGTCTATTCCAGAGCTTAACTACCCTTATAGTTGGAAAGTTTTTCCTAAGTCTCCTTTGCTGCAGATCAAGCCTATTAGTTCTTGGATGTGGTCAACAGTTGATCCCTGCACTCTTTATAGCAGCCTTTAACGTATTTGAAGACTGTTATCTGGTCCTCACTCAGTCATCTTTTCTCAAGACTAAACATGCCCAGGTTTTGAACCTTTCCTCATAGGTCAAGTTTTTTAAACCTTTTATCACTTTTGTTCCTCTCCTCTGGACTTTCCCCAGTTTGTCCACATTGTTCCTAAAGTGTGGTGCCCAAAATTGGACACAGAACTCCAGCTGAAGCCCTCCAGTGCAGAGTAGCCCAGAACAGTTACCTCTTGTGTCTTACATATGATTTTCCTGTTAATACACCACTGAGTTTATGGTGGTGGTGTCCTCTGAGGCTGGCAGAGTTGGTGGGAAAGAGCGAGAGATGAAAACAACAGGGAACAGAAATACTAAGGAAAATGAAATGTGTGGGGTTTAAAGAGATAGTGTGAAATTGCTGGACAACAAGTAAATTTATTTTAAACATTACTAAAAATATTTAGTTTAGAGAAAGAAGAAATGGTAGGCCAGCTCTTAGTAAGTGTCTCTCTTTCTGTCAAAGTGGTTCCCACCACTTAGTTACAGAGGTTCTTTTTACATACCTGAGGGACACCATGTCATAAATAGATAGCTAAGGGCTCAACGCCAGAGGGGGCCAGCAAGCCTAAACTGGAAGAAAGCTAACATACAAACCATACTGAAGAGGCTCAGCCAGAGCTGAAATACCCCGGCGAGTGCACCGCGGAGAGCAGTTCACCGGCAACTGGAAACAACCCCATCACCTACATCACTCCAGAGGAACCAAGCCCAAGTCCACAGTCTGAGGAAGAACTGGTGTCCCAGCCTCAAGGGAACAGTTCCAGACTGAGCAGGAAGCAGATGAAGCCTTCAGAAAGCTTGGTGGCGGCACGGAGCACCACCACCTCTCAGCTCTTCTAACCGATCCCGGTTTGTTATAGACCACGGACTTTTATACAAGGAAATTCTTTCTGGTGGACACCAGGAAGAATGCAGCTGCACAAACGGTTGGTGGTTCAACTAAGTACCGTGGGGAAGCTCTTAAGCTTAGCCCATGATCACCAGTGGCCATGCTGAGTGTGAACAGAACCAAAGAAGATTGGAGTCCTTCACTGGAGGAGGGGATGGGCAGGAAGTTGCCAGCGGTCCGTCTCTGTGAGTGTGCCAAAGAGTGGGAAAGCCCCAAGATCTGGTCAAGGCCCCTCCAGCACTCCCCATAATTGAGGTCCCATTCAGCGAGTAGCTGTGGATATTATGGTCCTTTCCCAAGAAAGACGCCTAGAGGAAAGCAGTACGTACTGACTTTCGTGGACTTTGCTACCCGATGGCCGGAAACAGTAGCTTAGCAACACCAGGCTAAAGCGGTGTGCCAGCCTAACAGACATTTTTGCCAGGGGTAGTTGGCCTCCGAGATCCTTACAGATTCAGGATCTAATTTCCTGGCACGCACCATGAAAGACCTGTGGGAAACTCATGGGTGAATCACTTGGTTGCCACCCGTACCACCATCAAACCAATGGCCTGGTGAAGGTTTAATGGAACTTTGGGCCATGATCCGTAAATTCGTGAATGAATACTTCCAACGACTGGGACCTAGTGTTGCAGCAGTTGCTCTTTGCTTACAGGGCTGTACCACATCCCAGTTTCGGGTTTCACCATTTGAACTTGTGTATGGCCACGAGGTTAAGGGCCATACAGTTGGTGAAGCACAATGAGAAGGGTTTACACCATCTTCAGGAACTAACATTCTGGACTTGTAAGAAACCTACAAAGCACCCTCCGACATTCTCAGCCCTGCTAGAGAAAACCTAAAGAACTCAGGAAGAGCAAAAGGCCTGTATGATAAACATACCAGAGACCGTTCCTTCACGGGAGACCAGGTTATGGTCTTGAAGCGCAACAGGCCCATAATATTGTAAGCATCATGGGAAGGGCCATTCACGTCCAAGAGCCTGGGATCTGTTAACTACCTCATAGCATTTCCAATTCCTCACTAAAACCCAAAGTGTACCGTGTAATTCTCTCAAGCCATTTATTCCAGAGACTTACAGGTTTGTCAGTTTACAGTCCAGGAGGAGATGACGCTGAGTTGCCTGATGGTGTTACTATGATGGGAAAAAGATGGTAGCGTGGAAGAGGTGAACCTCTCAACCACCCGGAACGTCTGCAGCGGCAACAAATCAAGGAGCTGTGCACTAGCTTCGCCCCATTGTTCTCAGCCACTCCAGGTGGATGCTGAACAGGCATACCACTCCATTGACACAGGTAATGCTCACCCAATTAGAGCACCACCCTACCGGGTGTCTCCTCACGCCCAAGCTGCTATAGAACGGGAGATCCAGAACATGCTACAGATGGGTAATCCGCTCGTCTACCAGTGCATGGGCATCTCAGTGGTTCTGGTTACCCAAACCAGATGGGGAAATATGCTTTGGTGGACTACCGTAAGCTAAATGCGCGTAACTCGTCTGGACAACTATCCAATGCCATGCACCGATGAGCTATTGGAGAAGTTGGGACGTGCGCCAGTTCATCTCTACGATAGACTTAACCAAGGGTACTGGCAAGTACCGCTAGATGAACTGCCAAGAAAGGTCAGCATTCGTCACCCATGCGGGTGTATGATTTAATGTACTTCCTTTCGGGCTGCGAAATGCACCCGCCACCTTCCAGGGCTGTAGATGTCTACTAGCAGACTGGAGAATATGCATTGCTACCTCGATGATGTGGCCATTTTTTCAGACTCTGGCCGAACACCTAGTGCACCTGGAAAAGGTCTTGAGTCATCAGGCAGGCAGGACTAACTGTTAAGGCCAAAAAGTGTCAATAGGCCAAAACAGAGTGACTTACCTGGCACCAGGTGGGTCGAGACCATAAACCCCCTACAGGCCAAGGTGGATGCTATCACAAAAGTGTCTGTCCAAAGTCGAAGAAACAGGTCCAATCCTCTTAGGCTTGCCGGTATTACAGGCGATTTGTACCACATCAGCCAAATCGCTGCACCACTGACCGACCTGACCAAAAGACCAGCCAAATACAGTTAAGTGGACTAATGATGTCGGAGGCCTTTACCCAACTTAAGGCGATGCTCATGTCTGAACCTGTGCTAAGGGCCCCAGACTTGACAAACCATTCCGGTAACACCGATGCATCTGAGTCGTGATAGAGCAGTCTTCATGGAGGAAGGGACCGGATCACAACTTCCATCCTGTAGTTTTCTCAGCAAAAAACTGTCTGAGAGGAAGTCACCGCGTCAGTCAGTGAAAAAGGAAGCTAACGCCATTGTGTACGCCCTGGAAAAGCTACGCCACTACGTTGGGACAGCGGTTCAGCTACAAACTGACATGCTGCGCTAAAGTAGCTTCATACTGCCAAGGGGAACAACAAGAAACTCTTCGTGGAGTTTAGCTCTCCAAGATTTGATTTGAAATTCAACACATTTCAGGGGCTTCTAACAAAGTAGCTGATGCACTCTCCTGTGAGAGTTCCCGGAATACACTATTTAAAATTTTTTCCTTAATATGTAAAAGTTTATAGTTACATACTTTAGTAATATGTAAAGGGGCATGTTGTGTATTATCTGTTTATTCAAAAGTCTAGGTAAAATCACCGCCAGTGCCCTTTTCCACTGTCTGTGATTGTGGGCGTGTCGTAAATAGATAGCTAAGTGAATATTTTCTTTACTGTAAAGAGTTAACAGAGGAACAACACCGACCAGAGACCAATCAGGAAACGGATTTTCAAAGCTCAGGGGGAGAAATTTTTTTGGTATTTTTTTTGTCTTTGTCGGCTCTCAGCTATGAGAGGGATTCTTTTTCTATCTGTAAGCTTCTCATCTTCAGTTTCCCAGTTGTAAGTACAAAGTAGCAAAACAAATAGGCTTTTATATGTTTTGTTTTGTATTACATGTGTGGTGCTGGAAGTGTTTAATGTATCTCTTTTTGAATAGGCTGTTTTATCATATTTTTCTTTGAACAATGACTTTGTATAATTGTCACCTTGATACAGAAGATATTTTTATGTCTTTTTCTTTCTTTTTTATATAAAGCTTCCTTTTTAAAACCTGTTTGAGGTTTTCTCTGGTTAAGGCTAAGGAACGAAGGGAGGGGGAAATCTCTTTGTGTTAGTTGACTAGCTTGAATGCATAGCCTCAGGGGAAGAAGGGGGGAAGGTAAATTGCCTCTCTGTTTTGCATTCAAGGAGTTTAAGTACAGTATCGCCCAGGATAACCCAGGAGGGGAGCTGGGATGAGATAAAGAGGAGACAAGGGAGAGGTTGTTTTCCTTTGGTGTGAGACTCAGGGCTTCTGAGTCTGGGTCCCCAGAGAAGGTTTTGGGAGACCAGAGAGGAGTCAGGCCCTGGAAATTCCCTGGCTGATGCAGCCGAGATCAGATCCAAGCTGGTAATAAGCTTGGGGGAGTTTCATACAAGCACCCAGATTTTGGACGCTAAGGTCCAGATTTGGGAAAGATGCTTATGATACACCACAACCAAGACTATGCAAAGGCCAAAACCATAATGGGGTTCAGAAAAGAACTAGTTAAATTCATGGAACATAGGTCCCTCAGTGGCTATTAGCCAAGATTGTCAGGGATGCAATCCCATGCTCTGGTTGTCCCTGGCCTCTGAGTGCCAGAAGCTGGAAGTGACAGGATGGATCACTTGATAATTGTCTGTTCTGTTCATTCCCTTTAAAGCACCTGGCATTGGCCACTGTCGGAAGACAGGATACTGGGATAGAAGCACCATTGTTTTGATGTAGTATGGCCATTCTTATGTTCTAAAATAATCATAATGATTACCTATGACTGTTCTAGTATTAAAAGAAAGGAAAAGAAAATGTTAAACAAAACAACACAAATGGCTGAACACAAATGATGGTTACTTTCATTATAGTCTCTTCCGTATGTACCTTTCTGGAGAGCTTCTAACAGATTTCACCCTTGAGAGTAACTGGCTTCTGAGAGTGTTTTTCTCTTGGTAGGTTAAGATCAAAGTGTACTATTTCCCAAAATTATTGTGTTGAGTTTTAGTATTTTATTAGATTCTTAAAACTATTTATATATGTGCAGAATAATTTACATTTAAGGGCAAGTGTAGACTGTCTAGTTATTAATAATAACCTAAAAAGTTGATAGTTGGGTAAAATAAGCAATCCTAACTAAATTCTATGAAAGCAAAGAAGATATTTAAATTAGTTACTTAGAAAAAAGTCATTTAAAACAGATCTATTATGAATATTAACAATTGTAAGTTCAGTTACATCCGTATTGTTTCTCTGTTTACCAATGTTTAGCCCCTGTCTCCTCTCCAGAAATATGTGGTCTAACCAGATGGTGATTAAAAAGAGATAGTTAGCTCTTTACGTTACAATAGCATTTTAATATTCCAACAAAATCACTGGGAGAGTTTAAAATCTAATCCCTTGGCAGTATCTTAGTTAACTTCCTCTCACCAATCCATGCTGAAATCTTATGGAAGTTCTCCTGGGGTTGGTTTCTTCTTGAATCTTCTCTGTTTTTCTTATCTATCTGTGGCAGCCTGCTTAGGATGTGTGATGCTGGAGCAGAGTAGCACAGGGTATGAGTGAGTGGGTGCTCTCTTCAGTATTTTGTACCCTTCTGCTTCCTATTTTCACGAAATTATATGAAAACACTTCTCTTTCAGGCTTGTTTAGATTCAGTGTTGGTTGCTGTCATCCATTCATTGGCTTCATGCCTTTGTGGTTGTCTATGCGAAACTTTCAGGTCCTGAACATGCAATGTGCTTAATGAATATGCTACATTTCATAATTGCTTTTGTTCTTCTTGTGGCAGGAGGGCAACAGATAACTTTCAAAGCTAGTTTTAACTCATCCTTTTTATTCAGTCCATTCTCTGAGATATTCGCTCAATTTTGTTAGTTTGTCAGGAAATTAAATTCTGTCTTCAAAATCCAAAACTCCCTGTTCTTTATTTAATTTATTATTTTTCAGTTCCCCAGTCTTCTAAAATTGAATAGACTTTTACAAAATCTTTAGCTTAAGTTGTTGATTCTACATGACAGTTTTTGGAATGATGATTTTCTTGTCTTTCTGAGTTGGGGAGGGTTTGCTTGCATACAGCCTGTAATTAATTCATTGCCATTAATATAAATATCCTATACTTAAGTGGCTTCTTATATTGGTAACCAGTTATAACATCAAATGATTTTGCCATATTTGTACATAACCATGTTATTATTCCTATAACAATGATTTCAGGCAGTTATTATATGAAGGCTTGCATTTAGATACAAAATATTTGCAACAGTACATCTCAAAAGGTGTTTGCCATTTCAGTGTTTAAGAAATAAACAATAGTTTTAAATTTCCACCTACACAAGTTTTTCCTGGAGTTTCAAAAACATACGCAGAAATGTTCCCTTTGGAAAGGAGAGGGGTTGGCATGGCCACTGTTCAAGCTCGATTTAAGGCTCTGATAACACACCCTACATTCCTTTTTACAATTATGCTTCTATTTAAAACATGGAAAATTTACATGATTTGTCTTCTGGATGTTTGCTTGTTTTTTGGGAAATAGAAGCAGAAACATTCTGGGATGTCTATCATTAGTTTTGACATTCTGTAACCTAACTAGTTAAACATATGTTTTGTTGTATTTCTAAGCATCTTGGCTATAACATAGTGGCAGGTATATCTTAATGTTCAGTAAAAGCACAAACAAGTTTGTTGAAGCTAGACAAATGCAGACTGGAAATGAGACGTACATTTTTAACAGTGAAGGTAATTAGCCATTGGAACAACTTACCAATGGATGTAGTGGATTCTCCATCACAGACAATTTTTAAATATGCTCTGTGTTAATTAATTTAGGGAAGTTCTATGCTCTGGCTTATGCAGTAGATCAGACTGAATGATAACAATCACTCCATCTGGCCATAGAATCTATGAAAGTGGAGCTGGGCACATAATGCAAAAATAGATAAATAATAATAATAATAATAAATCCATGTTTGCTCAAAAATATTATTTGTTTCAGCTGTACAGGCATCCCTTTTGGGTTTACTTCTGTGAAATTTTGAGGTCTTATAGAAGACATGCTAAGCTCACATAGAATGGATATTGGTATATATTATAATGGTATATTTATCCCTTTCCCCAACTTCTACATGTTTCTTGTTTTCTTACATTGTGAGCTTTTCAGGGCATCAATGGTATTTTATTATATATTTGGAAAGCACCTTGCACTTTGCACATACTACTGTAATCCAAATAATTATCATATGAGAAGTAGCACTGCTAGACATCATGAGGATGGGATCCTTAAAACCAATCCCCAGAGTGCTGGTACAGGTGGTATTAAATGAGCTAGATAAGGATGTGACCACAAACCTCTGCAAAGAGGACCATGCATGCATTCATGATTACTCTGTGTCAGCAACTGTGGGAATGGCAGAAAATTAAATACCATGTAGTTTGGAGAAAAGAGGACTGAGGGGGGCCATTATAACAGTTTTCAAGTACATAAAAGTTTTGTTACAAGGAGGAGGGTGAAATATTGTTCTTGTTAACGTCTGTGGATTAAGACAAGGAGCAATGCACTTTGTATATTTTCTGTAAAAAGGATCACTGCTTAGCACATTAGAAGGACAGGGTTTCCAGAGCTCTGATACAGAGGAAATTACATGAATCCTACAATGATCTGACCACACTCTTTGTACCTAGGATCACATATGCATGCACACATGCTTTATGTGAAAGTGACAACGAATTAAAATTAAGGTATGCATCCAGACAATAAATCTTAGAGTAGCCTAACTATTCTAGGTCTGGTTCCTCTGAAGAAGTCTTGTGATGCCCAGAAAGGTAAAGGCTTAAAATATTACAAATTTACCTAATCGTCTTTTATCTGGTACCTTTCTCTGTGAGACTCAAAGCCCCAGTGACTTGTTCAAAACCATCTCTTGATTATAAGAGTTATACTAATTCAATCATGGAACAGAAGCAATACCTGTTACTTAGCACATGACCAATCACAACGAACATAGCTCAGATTTCAAGCACCAAGTATAGAATACTTGGCTCCAACTGTGATTAACTGAGAGAGATAAAATATGTGACAAAATTAATTAGCAAACTTTGAATCATGAATAAATATGAGGAAAGAGTATTCTGCATGCAAATACTCCATAAGATGAGGAGAGAGGCTGCATTGCTAAGAATTATTCGCTCAGCTGTACTTAGGACATTTTGCATTAATTTGATGCTTATAGGGATCAGAAGGTGAAGAAAGACAATTATTGGATCCAAGGTAGGAAATCCAATTCTGAGATAGAAAGGTGATCATGGTAAGTTGCTCGGGAAAGGGTTAGAATTGATGTCATAAAAACATGCATTACGATGATGGACCAAAAGACTGAAATAGAAAAGAGGATAATAATGACTGAATTAGAGGAAAAAATATTAAAAGGAGAGAAATATCTGCTGAATTCAATTGAGATTACCCAGTGCAGTTTAATTCAGTAGATCAGGAAGAAGTCTTGCTGCAGGTACCTTCTGGTTGGAGGCATAGTCATAGAGTTCATTGAAATCATGATTATGGGAAATGAAGGAAAAACAATGGTTTTAGAGCAGTCACACTTCACACAGTAGTGATATAATCTCTGAAACTGTCTTCATGTACGTTACATCTAAAATGTATATTGTCTGCATGTTGCAAGGAATGCAATATACTGTATATCTTTTAAAATGTAATTAGAATTTCTTTGCAACTGTTTAGAACTCTAGAGGTCTGGGTAGCAGAAGACAAGATAAGAGTACAATATACCACCTTAAGTAAAAAGAAAAATATCCAAGTGCTGTATTTTTGTAATTCTAAACCATAAAGTTTTGTCCAGTAAATACTCTTTGGTACGTACAACTGAGTAGCTGTGTGATATAAATGGAGTCAAGTGGTCCATCTGTAAGAAGGAAAAACTGCAGGCAATAATTTTAAAAACAGGAAGTCTTGCTGTGAAAAAGCAGAACTTATGACTTCATTGCTTCTGAAGAAGGCCCAATTTGGACATGCAGAAGAACAGTATGTTCTCCCCTTGAGAATAAGAGAAAAACACACACTTTTTGAGAAGAATTAGACTGATTAGTACAACAAATATAGTCATGCCTCATGATACTCTTTGCAACCTCCACAACCTTGAATGAAAAACTCTTGAAATAAAACTCTGTTTGTGCAATGGGGAAATTCTGTCTCCCCTTGCATGGACACAGAGATATTCTTAAACACAGTGGAATCAGTATGATTCCACTGCACAAGGCTTGGGAAGGATATGGTGAACCCACAAAGGAGTGCAAACCCACTGCATACCTCAGAGTACAGCTCCACAAAGGATGCTCTTGTATCCCCATATAGCAGGGCTTGGGGCAAGTAGGTGCAGGCCAAGAGGGGGAAGTCTGGTGGATTCTCCAGTGCATGACTACAACCTCAGGGCCACAGTATCAGCCACAGAGTAGCACTGCTACCAATACATGGACAATGAGGAGGATTTCATGTCCCAGTCCCTATGAACTGCCTTCTGTCTTCTGGGGTTTAGCTTGGAGGTAGAATTAACCCATTGTCCTTTTCTGATTTCTGTATTATTTTAGTAGGTTCCATCTTTTTAACTCACAATTTACTCTGAACATTCAAAACACTCCACCACATTTTAGCTACATGACTCTGTTGATGTTAATGAGAGTAGGACAACTAACTGTCCTCTGCCCAAAATAATATAAAATGTTCCTTCATCTCTGCTGTCCCTAAATAACAGGTTAACTCACTCAGGCACCAGTCACAAATCCTTATATTGTGGTTGGTCTGAAAATATTAACTTATAAGATGAGAGAAGGCAGTTTTGATGGAATACAAGACCCTGGGCAACATTTTTTCTTAGTCCTGTCTTAAAATTAATTGTTACCTTTTAAAACTAGCTTCGTCTCTTGTTTTTCTTGAAGCCACTATTGTTTCCAGCTGTAGGCTGATGAAATGATCAGATGTGGGTGCTGCTTTGGCCTGATGGCTGTGAATGAAAGTTGCTCTCTCCATCCAATCTAACAAGTTTTACACCTTTGGGAGGCTGCAGATCACTAACCTCCTGGAACTACAGGTGGGGAGAGTAGAGGTTGGTGGGTTCAGCAATTCGCTTCTCTCTTCCCTGCTCCACAGGCACTAAGGCAATGAGAAAGTAGTGAGAAGGGATCTGACTGCAAACATTCAAACACTCAACCTCAACCCGTCCACTGCCTCAAGCTGTGGATTGCATGGATAAACTGGAGCTCAGAGAGATCCATGGAGGTGGTGAGAGCAGTGGAAAGATCCCTCCTGGACTTGAAGTTAACCAGCAACAGTATCAAGAGATTCAACTTTCCCATTTCCGATCATCAGGACAATGTGGTTACATCATCGACAGTAGGGAAGGGCAACCCTATTGTGCAAAGCTAGATGTACAAGGTTAATGATATTTTTTTAAAAGAACAAAATGGCTCCTTTTTTCCAGTGAAGTGGATATGAAATCATTTGGATTATGAAATCTATCATTATACAAGTGAATATTTCATTAAAACTACTTGAGCAAGGCTTTATTATTACTTCTTGTTATTACTCATAATACCTAACACTTAGGGCTTGATCTTATTGATTTTAATAGTAGTTGAGGGCACTCAGCAGCCGGCATGATCAGACCATTACATAACAGCTTCCATCCAAGGCCCTCAGTGCACAGATGTTAATGAATTTAGCCTCACCGTTCCTTAGTGGGAAAAGAATCTGTTCCATTATCTGCAAAATGGGGATGAGAAGGCAGATTCAGATGGCATGCCCAAGGTCACACCAGAAGTCTATAGGAAAACCAGGAATAGATTCCCTCATCTCCTTTATCTTAACCACAAAATCATCCTTCCTGTCTGTTAACATTAACTTCATCTGTCCTATGCCACTTGGACAAAATCTCTGTTCATGAAGTTGTCTTGATAGCCCACTTTTCTTCATTATATGTATTGCAGGTTGAAACTGGAGATGTGGGGGATGTGTACAAGATTCGGGTCAGCTGTGATGATTTGCCAGGCTTTGAGGGCTGGCATCTGAAGTCCTTTCACATGCAAGAGCTACATACTAAACAAGAAGTGAACTTTGACTGTAACTGCTGGCTCTCTGTTAACAGAGGAGACAGAGAGCTGGTGAAAGAATTCCCTGCAGTGAACGAGAACCAGAAACCTTTACCAGGTAAAAATAGCAAAGGAGACAGGAACAATGAGAACCAGCCTTTAAAAAAGAGCCAATTCAGCAAATATTACATTTAATCATTTTCTGTGCTCAGTATCTCTGGTGGTTCTGCAGCAACTCCATTTGCACATGCGCTGCGACAATACTGCACATTTTAAAATCTCTCCTAGTTACATGACAAATTGGGCTTAACATTTGCTAAATCTTGTGTATAACTCTCTGTGTGCAAAACTGGAGAAATCTAATTATACTAGTAAAAGATAAGACATCATTCAAAGCTATGGAAGTCAATTTTGGTAGACTTAGTGTTGAATTCTTTAGCTTATCATAGCTTGAGTTACTGAAGTGAATATCAGAAATAATCATTACTGTACAATAAAGTTGTGCTGTAATTTCAAGGGCATTTTTGTAATGTGGGAAAGTCCCACTTTTTTCATAGGGCCTTCCAAAATTGTATCCATAAAATTAAAGAATATAGAGCTTCACATTTCTGCATTACACATGCAAGTCAATTGGTTAGGGGCCTAACTGTCATGATTTCTCTAAACCGAGGCTAAGTCTACACTAGCACTTTTGTCGGTAAAACTTATGTTGGTCAGGGGTGTGAAAAAACCACCTCCTTGACTGAAATAAGTTTCACAAACAAAAGTACCGTTGTGGACAGCAGTATGGCCAAAGAGTGTCTCCTGTTGACATAGCTACCACTGCTCATTGGGGAGTGGTTTAATTATGATGACAGGAGATCCCTCTCCTGTCGGCATAGAGTGGCTACATGGGAGAGAATACAACCCTGCTGCTCCAGTGGCACAGCTGTGCCACTGTAAGATCTGTAGTGTAAACATAGCCTAAATGTTCTAACATGGTTAACACAGTTTGCTCCTATCTGAGCATCTGAAAACTAAATATGGATCTTACAGGAAAACTACATTGATTAATTATGGCCTCTTATATAGCTAAATATTAGCCAAATAATAATGTATATTGAAAATTATATATATATATATATATATTTTTTTTTTTTTTTGGAGTTCATGTTACTATGTCACTATCTCCATAAAGGGTAAATAGGGCTGCAGCCTTATTGATACTTCCCAGAAGAAGGCCTCTCTGACAGTGTAGCCTGGACCAGCAAAATACAGTCATATGACTGCATTATAAAGACAGAAGACTTTAAAAGGCATCATGTACCTTACAATGTTAAATGTGTTCATTAGCTTGTCATATAATACATACACTGTCATGAATTCAGATGCTACGTTACGTCCTTCCCCTCTGTTCTAATTTGCATCATGTCAATAGAGTGCCTTCCATTCTGATGGTTACATTATTATCATGGAGACATTTATTTTTCTGACGGGCAAGAATTGACTTCTCCTGAGTTGCTCCAGAGTCCCACACAATAAAACAGAATGGATTTTTCCAAGTATACTAGCACAAGAGCCACATAGGGACAATCAAGCTCCCACTGTTGTCAATGAAAAGACTTCCACTGACTTCGGTGGGAGTTGGATCGGGTTCATACAGAAGAACTACTCCCTTTCTGTTCTAATCTCCATGTAACATGTTCTTTTTGTTATTATTTCTCTGATTTTATTAGAATATCTTTAAATCATATTGCAGTTTTCCCTGAAGCTTACCCTTTCAATTCAATCTGTTTTGTTCAAGCAATCTTCTTTCTTTGTATAGTCCACAAGTATATTGTCTCTATACACACTGGTGACCACTGGGGATCAGAAACCTTTGCAAATGTTTATATCACTCTGTATGGCGAAAGAGGGGACACAGGTGTGAGGAAACTGCACGAATCATTGGTGAAAGGGGGAAAATTTCAAAGGAACAAGGTAAAAAGACACAAATGTTAAGTTTTATTACAAACTCAAATAACAGTTCTGTTTTCCGAATGTCTACCACCAGCTCTTGATTGTAAGAGCAAAATTCTCCTTATAGATTCTGTTCCAGCTTTATGCCTAGATTTTCCATAGGTGATAATCAGGGTTCTACATTTGCATGTATAAAGCAGCTTATCTGAGTCATAACTCTTGTGATCATGCCTCTCAACTTTTTCTGTCCCAAATGTGGGATGCAGTGTGTGACAAAGAACCAAAATTAGTGTCATAAAAATGATTCATGCTGGAAACTTATATTGCTGTGAGATTCATGCCTTTAATCTAAATAGCTGTTTTGATAATCGTATCTTAAATATTATTTCTGTAGATAATTTTTAACAACAAAAGTGAGGGGGCACCACATTTTTTTGCAACGTAGGTAGCTTTTGGGACTAAAACAAGTGACATTCCCCAAAAGAAGAGAGATTTAATGTATAACCTCAGCTGAGAAATTTTACTTAAAGAAGAGAATGCACTGACAGAGTTTAAAAATAAGATAATCCTTTTTCATACTTATTCATCACCAAGCTGTAGTATTCTTAAGAAAGCAGAGAGTCTTAGATTTCTGTAAAATTATTTCATTTAACAATCATATCAATAACATAAAGGATGAAACTAGATTCAGTGTCTAACTTAGAGAACCCCTAACCCAGGGATCGGCAACCTTTGGCACGTTTACCTGCCGCATCCACAGTTTCATCCCCTGGCACGTAAAGAATGCCCTAAACCGGGGAAAGAGCAGCTCAACATCTGTGCAGATGTTCCTTTCTGTCACCCAACCCCAGGAGTGACTCTAACTACTGACACATCCCTGTTAGGATAAGAGAGCCACCTACAACCCTCAGAGTTCAGGGCAAATGGACAGCCCATGAAGCTAGCCTCTACATCAACCTGTTGGGGCTCAGGATAGTCAGGAACAATTGCCTCCATTTCCTGCCCCACATCAGGAGCAAGGCAATCAAGCTAATGATGGACATGTCCTGCATGTTCTACATTAAGAAGCAGGGAGGAGCAAGATCCCTCTCCTTGGGTACTGAAACCACAAAGTTCAGGAACTGGTGTGTAGCCCACCACATCCAGATTTCAGTGGTCTAACTCTCAGGCATACAGAACACCACAGCCAGAGATTTCTCCAACTACTACAAATGGGACCTGGGCACCCAGGTTCTTCAAAGCATGTTCCAGAGATGGGGACTGCCAGAGATCAATCTTTTATGCCATTTCAGAGAAAAGGAAGTACCTTTTCTTCTGTTCAAGAGGAGGATCTATGTCATCACTCCCTGGGGACATCTTCTTTCTATCATGAAAAAAGAGTCTGTTCTATGCCTCCCCTCAGCCCCCCGACTAATTCTAAGGAGGCTGAATAAGATCAGGCAGGACAAGGCCAGAGTTCTTCTCATAGTACATACCTGGCCAAGACTGTTTCAACTCAGTGTCCAACCATCAATCAAATTCCTGACCGTATCTCAGGGTGTAGCTCTGTCATAAGCATTCCCAAATCTGGACCTTAGCGTCCAGAAATCTGGGTGCCTGCATGAACCCCTCTAAGTTTAATTACCAGCTCAGATTTGCTCTCGCTGCCACCAGCCAAAAATTCCAGGGTTTTGGCTCCCTCTGGTCTCGCCAAACCCTTCCCTGGGGAACCCCAAGACTCAGAAGCCCTGAGTCTTACCACAAAGGGAAATAACCNCATACATCTCTTAACTGCATAGCAAGGAAGGGATTACTGGCATGATTATGAGCCATGGTTTGAGGTCATGTGTGCCTTCCCCACAGCCCCTTTTTCAAAATATTTTTCAAACTCTATATCACATTGTTCTTGGATGACAAGGAAATGTTTTAAAAGGAAATTAATAAACTAGCGTTAATCAGGGGTAATATAACTAATGAGCTAACACCAAATGAAGGTTGGGAGTGGCCTCCTCACAGGACAGATCATTGAGGTTTGTGACTAACTCTGATCTTTTGGGGGACTTTAATGGAAGGATGGCCTCAAGGACAGGCCCTTCTTGTCCCCTTTTCTACTTCAGAATGGTTTTGAGGCTGTTTTGTTGCTCTAATGTCTTCCTTTTGTGCTAGGCTCTTCTGTTTTTCCCCTGGGGGAGCATAGTACACATCCTCCAGTATATTTTGATTATTAAGCCAGCCTAGGAAGTAGCATCCCACTGAAATGGGGATTCTCTGGTAGTGCAGAGTCAACATAGTGGCTCTTATGCTACATGACCTATATGCTTCTGGCATAGCAGGGGGAAAGTGGCATGGCTGGAGGAAAAGGGACATGGCCAGGATGCCCCTGGATTACACTGATCATCAGCTCCCACTGGTTGTTGCAACTTTCAGGTGCTCTAACAAAGGGGGACCAGCCTGTGTAATCAAAGGGAAAGGTCAGATTAAGCCATTTTTGTGATGCTCCACCCCTGATTTGTGGCTGCCATTCTTCCTGGTGTCCATGAGAAAGAATCTCCTTGTATAAAAGTCCTTGGTCTATAACAAACCGGGATCATTCCAGCAAAATACACACATGTAAATACAAAAACAATAACAGCCTATTGTTTTTTCTACCTTTGTACTTACAACTTTGAAACTGAAGATTAGAAGCTTACAGATAGAAAAAGATCCCCTCTCATAGCTGAGAGCCAGACAAAGACACAGACCCAAACATTCCCTCCCCTGAGCTTTGAAAAATCCGGTTTCCTGATTGGTTCTTTGGTCAGGTGTTTGGTTCTCTTTGTTAACCCTTTACAGGTGAAAGAAACATTAACCCTTAGCTATCTATTTATGATAGGCTTCTTGATGGCTCTATGGATGTGCAGCAGATGTTATAAACAGTAGCAAAACATCAACCTGCACTAACTACATACCAACATGGAAGCGATTTGTCCATTGATTTGGTTGTTGCTACCTCTAGCCTGAGTTGGTTCCCCTTTCTCTCATCCTAGATTAGCTGCTGGGTCTACAGACATCTGAGCTACCCATCAGATCAGTCAAGGTACACCTGGCCACAGTATCAGCCTTTCATCCCCCAGTCAAGGGATTCTTCATTTTTGCTCACCTGGTATCATCTAGATATATTAAGTGTCTGGGTAATCTCTTCCCCCTCATTAGAACCTGACCCCGTCTTGGGACCTTAACCTGGTTCTCAACCACCTCATGAAAGCTCCATTCAAACCAATGGTGAT
Organism: Chelonoidis abingdonii; assembly: GCF_003597395.2. Taxonomy (NCBI): domain Eukaryota; kingdom Metazoa; phylum Chordata; order Testudines; family Testudinidae; genus Chelonoidis; species Chelonoidis abingdonii. The sequence continues at coordinate 231,071,062 of NC_133770.1, forward strand.
CTGCTCCCTACTACATTTGTCAATGAACACGGCCTTCTTAGTTGCCATCATGTCATCCCCTAGGGTCAGGGAGATTGGAGCGTTGATGGCAGATTCCCCCCACCCTCCTTTACAATGTTCTTTTGGCAAGGTCATTAAAGTTCCACATCCTAAGCTTCTACCAAAGGATTTTCATCCTAACTATTCTATCCATCTACCAGTATTTTTCCCAAAACCTCAGCGTTCTCAGCAGGAATCCCATTTCCACATCTTGGACATTAGAAGGTACTTTGCCTTCCACCTGGGTAGGAATAAGCAGTTTAGGAGATCACCTACATTCTTCTTCTCCTTTGCAGATAGATCTAAGGGGGATCCCATCTCTGCTCAGAGACTTTTGAAATGACCGTCAGATTGTATCTCTGCCTGTTATGCCTCTGTAGGTGCTCAGCTCTTGCCCACTCAGGGGATGAGAGCACATTCAGCCAGATCATAGGCACCATCTACTGCATTTTTTGAAGAATGTTCCAATATCTGAGATATGTAGAGCCACTACTTGGATTTCAATCCATCCATTTAACCCTGCTTCATGCCATCAGATCTGATGCAGCTTCAGTTCTGGACCCTCTTCTGAAGCTGTCGTAGCTTCCTCCTCAGATTTGAACCTTAGCGTTCATAAACTGAGAAGCTAGCATGAACCCTCTAAGCTTAATTACCAGCTTAGATCTGATATCGCTGCCACCAGCCAGGAATTTCCAGGGCCTGACTCCCTCTCTCTGGTTCCCAAACCTACTCTGGGGCCCCAAGCCTCAAGCGCTGAGTCTTACACGAAGGGTACCCCTTGTCTTCTGTTTACTTCCTCCCAGGCTTCCCCTCCTCGTGGGTTATCCTTGGAAGATTACTGTAACTAAACTTCTTGAATTACAAAAACAGAGAGACAATATCACCCTTTCCCCCCCCCTCTCCCCTGAGGCTGACACAAGATTCACCCTGCCGTAAATCTAACAAAAGAGAATTTCCCTTCCCTTCATTCCCTTAGCCTACCACAGAGAAACTCAAACAGGTCTTAAAAAGAAAGTTTAATATTAAAAAGAAAGAAAAAAACACAATAAACATAGTCGTCGGATATCAAAGATTGCACAATACACAGGGTCATATTGCTTTACAAGAAAAAAGAATAAACAACCTTATTCAAAAGAAATTACCAATTTTAACATTCCAGCAACTACCCACTGTTACAATATAAAACAAACTCATATAAAGCGTATTGTCTTCTACCCTGTACTTCACAACTGGGCAACAGAAGATTAGGAAGCTTTGAAGGTAGAAAGATCCCTCTCATACGCTGAGAGACAGGACAAAGACCCAAACATTCCCTCCCTGAGCTTTGAAAAATCCGGTTTCCTGATTGGTCCTCTGGTCAGGTGTTTGGTTCCCTTTGTTAACCCTTTACAGGTGAAAGAAACATTAACCCTTAGCTATCTGTTTATGGCAGAAGCTCCCTCCTCCTCCTCAGGATACTGCTCAGAAGTCAAGTGAAGTGGGGACACTATTCGAAGAAGGAGGAAGAGTTACTCACCCCATCCAGTAACTATAGTTCTTCAAGATGTGTGTCCCCAGGGGTGCTCTAGTACCCGTCCTTCACCTTTGGTTTGGTTGTTCGCTAGGAGACGCCTAGGTAGAGAAGGAACTGACAGTGGTTTGCCCACGCACCCCATGTATAGCCTTGGTGTCTGCCATGAGGGTGCATGCCAGGGCCGAACTGACACTGCTAGCCAGGAGCGGATTAGGGTTTTGTGAGGGGCCTCTAGATCACAGCAAGTGGGAGCCCCTTCACACCCCTTCTGCCTGCAGTTATTCCCCCTCCCCAGCATGGGGTCGAGACTCAGGTCGCCTGCCCTCTGCCCGCCCCCGCCCCCCAGAGCGGGTCAGAGCGTGGGAGCACCCATTTTCTGGGACCACCCCCCAATTAGCTGGGGCCCCTGGTCATGTGCCCCGTTGGCCTAGTGGCTAATCCACCACTGCTGCTAGCTAGAAATCTCCTATCCAGGGTTTAAGAGGCACATGCACACCTGAAGTGGTGCACCAGTAGGGACACACATCTTGAAGAATTATAGTTACTGCACAGGATGAGTAACTCATCCTTCATGCACAGATTTTTCCCTGTATTGCCTTAATTAAGAACTAGTTACTTAATTGTACTTGCAATCCGGGTGTCAAGTCTGGAATTCTAGTAAATGGATGTTTTATCACCTAAAAGCATTTTTAATATTAGTGAAAGATAAACGGCTTTTGTGTTACTTTTATACAAAAATGGCTATGACGTTCTATAGCACTTTGGTAACCACAGAGTTGTTGTTCACAGAGCTCTTTGCTAATATATGCATTCTAAGTGCCTTGTAGTTTTATCTATTAGGATCCCATAGTGCATAAATCTATTTTTTAAATTTTTATATGAAACATTTTGTTATTGTTAAAACTCCAATTGTTTTCAACTTGATTCAGTACTGAGGGGCTGCAAACATTTCCAGCTAATCAAAATGTATTGACCATTGTTAGCCACACTGGGGCCCACTGAGCCCTTGTTTGGGTAGTGTACAAAGCAGATAAGATTGTTATAAAATGAGAAGAATGCATTGCACCATGCTGTCCTTGAATCATATAGATTTAATGCTGCATTAAATTTCCCCTTTCGACTCCTCTATCCCCATTGTCCTCTTTTTCTTCTCTTTCCCTTTGCTCTTTCCTTTCCTTTCCCTTCCTTCCCCATTGCTCTGTCCATTCTGTTCCTCTTCTGTCATTGTCTTTCCCAGCCTTCTCTTTCATCTCTGCCTGTATCTCTTTCTCTCTCCTACCCTCTCCAGCTGCACCTTTTCAGACTTCTTTTCCCTCCTTTCTTCTCATGTTGTACAGAAAACAAAAGACAGGCATCTCTGCTTTCTAAGAGAGAATTCAGGATTATAGAAAACATTGTCTCCCAATGAATAAACTTTTTCCAGAATGTTAACTTCCCTCTGGAACCCTACTAATGCATATTTGTATAATAGATCCTGGAAGACAGAAACTCAAAATGAGTATATCAGAACCAATGTCTTCTAGGGATTTTTTAGTATCCAGAAGCACATTGTAGCATAATTTGAAATGACTGATGAAATGTCCCATCTGAGCCAAAGATCAAATGAGCCCGCAGTCATTACTAATGTTGGGCCTGAACCACGATGTTTGGAATCTAATCAAGAACAAAACTATGCTGTTCAGAGAGGGGATTTCCTTTTTAACTTTTATAGATATAAGCCAGTCATGAAGTTCAGATCCTGATCCTGATCTAGAACCAAGTCCAAGTTTCCTCTGAAATTCAAGCATATTCAGATCCAAGCTTTGGGTTTAAGTTCATCTATAGTTATTGCATTTTGCATTTATGCTTTGTGTGTGTGTGTTTATGTATTTAAATAACAAGTATTCAATTTTTTGCTGCTTTTCAAAGTATTTATCCTTTTGGCAGGTGGATTCTTTTTTAATAGAGGCAGTTTCTCTGAGCCATTTGCAAAAGGTAGTTTTAGGACATGATGGAGAAGGATATGGGGCTGGAATGTACCTCAAGATGATAACAATCAAGGAATCAGAGGACTCAGATAAAGAGTGGATCTTTCCATGTTGGAAGTGGCTTGATACTCATCTGGGAATATGTGAGACTGTTTGTGAGATTATAACAATAGGTAGGTCCTTCTGCAATAAGACTGAAGTAAATGAGAGTTTCACCTGCTTACATCAAGGTCTTTACAATTTCTATAATTTCTTTATTTGGCTATAAACATCATACAAATTTTCAGCATGATTTTACTATAATAGCAAACACACTGGAAAGGTCAGAGATAATGTAATCTAATGCTGCATAGTGCACTCTGCATAAAGCAACAGCCCTCTGAATTAAATTTAGCACGTTAAAATTAGTGATTTAATGGGGGACTAGAATGTGAGAAGCAGGCCTCATGGGGATAAGTGGCTTAAAGTAGAGTTGTAATAAACTAGTTTTGCGCCTGTTGGGAGCCGATGTGAAGTATAGGGAGAAGTTAGTTTAGTGTCTCAGCTTAGGCCTTATCTGTGGGCATTAGTCCACTCCCACAGAGCTACTGCACTGTTCAATAGAGCTGTTGCTCTGTTTGACTGAAGCCCATCGTTGCGGCAGGATTGCAAGTCAAAACCTAGGTGCGTGTGGCAGAAAGGCATTGGGAGGTGCTCACAGCATGATCTCCGGACAGCCTCTCACTTCCAAACAAGAAGTAAAATTCATCAATCGCATTTAAAAATAAGAGGAAAGAAGATTGCTATAATCAGGTGTTGTATCCTATAAAAATAATGCCAAGAAGATAGATACACCAATGGAAATGAACCTGCCAAGTTAGATCTCTAAGGGGAAACAAAAGTAGAAATGCGAGAAGCAATGTGTCTATATCACATACATTTAGAACCCACCATGTAGTTTTCTAGACTCATTAAAGATAGATTTCTCTGTGTTGTGTTATTTATCATAACACCACATAGGATCATTTAAACATACATAGCATGTTTACATAGGATCGTTTAAACACATTCCAAAATTAAAGGTCCAAATGTATCAGACCTGCAATTATTCAGAGGATTTTTAGCATTGCTGTATGAGGATCTGGCTAATGTGGGTTTAGAGCACATTTTTTATAGGTTCACCTCAGAATCGTACAGCATATTCTTAGTTAAGGTCTGATTGCAAGTGGGGATTTCATTGATGCTATTTTCTAAATACCAGGTGTTGTTTTGCTTCAGACTACCAGTGTTTCTAAATGAAATAAGTGATATAAGTGAGATAGTGAGTAGGTGACATTGATTACTTCTGTCAAAACAATTAATTAGGGTTATGAAGGAGGCTGCATATTCTTTAACAATTAGTTCCAAAAAGGACAGTAAAAACAACTTAACATCCAGAAAAAATTCTGTAAATCTAAAGTTTGAAACACAAAAGAACATTAAGGTTAAATTCTTGATGAAAAATGCAATAAAAGTATTGTTGTGTTATTCTTAGTGAACTGTTGCCATAGATACAATGTAACCTGCAAAGACAGCTGTGTTTGTGTACTGTAAAGCCTGTGGCCTAATATATTATGCCTTTTTCTCATGCTGTCTTCTTTCCTCTTTCTGTTTGATCATTTTTTAAAGGTAAAAGATTGATTTCTAGTCCTAAACTGCCTCAAATCAACATGCAGTCCTCAGGTCTGTGGATAATGGACATCACTGGATCTGACGTCAACACTGAAATGGATCCAATACACCTTTCTTTCATCTTTTATGGAGACCTGAATCACAAAGAGTTGGCACTTCAAATTACAGGAAAAGCAACTCAAATCAAAGTAGTTCAATCTTTCTCTATTACCAGAAAACTTCTAAGAATCATGTACTCAATAATCCTTTTAATTCCTGTAGAAATAGTTTATTTGGGCCAAATTTCCAAAATGATTTCTAAACCTGTCTGTGCAAATTGGCGCAAACAGTCATTTTTTGTCTACAGATAACAGGATTTGCACATGCGCAATGGTATTTTCATTAACAAATTCTGCCTAATTTTCATGCATTGAGTCTTTTCATGAGAAAATTCTGTGATTTGCTAGTGCATATGGTTGTGCATGTCAGACTGCAGGCACAGATATACAGGCCAGTTTGAGGCCCTTTTGAAAATGTGGTATTTCATAACTTAATCCACAAATATGGTGTATAAAGTCAGAAATACCAAGTTACTTTTCTGGAGTCAGGATATGTTAGGGTAAAATGTCCTTGTCCCTTTTCCTCCCGAAATCTCATCATCTAATTCTTTCTCCCTTCCACTATGTTTCTCCTTCCTAACCGCCTTCTCTCTTCATCCTATGTTCAGACCCGTTCCATTCCCTTGCCTCCTTTGCTTTCTATCCCTATCTCTCTTGCCCCTCGTTTCTTTTTCCTTTGCTCAACTCCTTGTTCCCCCATCAAGGTCCTCCTCCCTCATGCCACTCTTTCATCCTTTCCCCTCTCTCTTTCTGTCTCCTTTCCCCAGAGGTGAAAGTAACTTAAAGGACTTACCGGTACGCTGGAGTCCTAAGCGGGAGCCTGGCCTCAACCGGAAGAGGCATGGCCTTTCAAGATTTAAAGGCCCTGGGGCTCTGGCTGTGGCTGGGAGCCCCAGGGCCATTAAATCACCCCAGCACTACAGCTACAGAGAGGCTGGGAGCCCCAGGGCTCAGGGGCAAATTAAAGGGCCCAGGGTTCCGGCCACTGTGGAGCTCTGGGCCCTTTAAATCACCGCGGGAGCCCACTGTCGGAGTTCCAGTGGCATTTTAAAGGGCCCGGGGCTCCCTTTAAATCCCCACCGAAGCCCAGCTGCCAGAGCTCTGCTGGTGCTTTAAAGGGCCCAGAGCTCCCCGCAGTGGCAGGAGCACCGGGCCATTTAAATCCCCACCGCGGAAGCCGGTCCAGTCCGGCATGGCATACTGGCTATTGTCGGTACACCGTACCGGCTTACTTTCACCTCTGCCTTTCCCTTTCCTTCCCAACTAATTAAAACATCAACAAACCTTTGAGACTCACATTCAGTCAGTAGGGAGCTTCTCATTACCCCACATCCTCACTTCCTTTTGAGAATTATACTGTCTTCTCTGATAGGAGGGCTATTTCTGTTCCTATAGTACTTATTGACTTATTAAGCAATAGTTCTCAAACTGTGGTCTGTGGAACACTTACTGGTGATTAATAGAAAAGCAGGCACATCATACTTCACACGCTGCTGCTCCTCCTTGCTCCCAGCTGCTTCTATAAGCATCAGAAGAGCCTGGATATGAGCTGGAAACAAGGGGGAGCAAGTCTGGCTGTCTCCACTAAGGGCCCTTTGCTACATAAAAGGTGTGTGAAAGTGGAAGTGCCCACTAGGGTGAAGAGAACAAAGTGGCCAGGCAGCATGTTCAAGGCACCAGATCGCTGGGCAGCGAGTGTAAAGAAGGGAAGGAAAGGATCTAAGGAGGGAGTGGGAAAAGAGATAGGAAGTAGAGATGAATCCAAGAATAAAAAGAGACAATGTGCTTACCCTGTTGTTCCTTAAAAGGACAAGAGATTTATTGCCTTGAAATATCGTTACAAATTACATAAGCACTTTCCTAGGGTTACTTATACATGCAGTGGCATGGCCACAGGGATGTTGTGCAATCACTAATGGGAGCTGAGGGGATCTGTTCGATCATGAATCCAAGGGGAAGGGCTCCAGAGGACAAGCTGTCTACTAAAATGTGGTTCACGCTATGGAAGAAGTCTGAGAACCCTTTAAAGAAGGGAATTAATGTGTTTCCCTAACTACGTAGCCCACTCAAAATTAAATTAATTAACTTTAAAATTCACACTTAATTACAGCAGTTGTTTTTACTGTATGTTGTAGGAAACACATTTTTTCCTCATGTGATCCATGGTCTGGTAACTGAAATTTAAAGAACAATTGAGCTGTTCGTTGTATTGTTAGCAAGTTGAGATGAGCCATTTGGACACTTTCTAATCAATAATGTTTGCAAACAGTCCACTACACCATTGTGAATTATAGTGTCTAATTTTGTTCAGTATGCAATTTTCCCCAGTGACTCTTATGAGAGAAGTCACCAATTCTCTGGTATTCAAATCACTAGAGAGCCATTCAGCTCATGCAGTTAGCAAATCAATTTTGTATTGTGTAAAAAAAAAAAAAGTAACAATACTAAAACTGCCACAACCTTTTAATCTCTGAGACTTGTTAAATTACTATATGTAACTGACAAGTATATTAGATCTGGCACTGCATTACTGAGACTGCATTTGACTTCTCTTTTTCTCACATAGGATGAACTGGCAGACATTGGCTCAATCTATAAGATTCAGATAACTGGCCCACACACCAAGTTAAATCAGCCTTGGCACTTAGACTTACTGCATATGAAGCACACAGGCACAAACCAGGAGATGTGGTTAGCTTTCAACTGCTCATTCAAATGTAATGAAGACAAATGTGTGGAACTGCCAGCTCTTTACACGGACCAGGATCCTTTGCCTGGTAATTTAAGCCCTTGTTCCTCAGTGAGGGTCAGGTTCTGTCCTTGGAAGCACGTGTGCTTCTAATGTTGATTGCAATACATGCTATGTGCAGGTTTCCAAGACAAGAATTTTGTCCTAAGATTGTAATGTGATAAATGTACATCAAAAGCAAGAGCAGGCAACACTTCTTTCATCTAGAAAGGAAGTCAGTCCAATGAAGTTAAGCTGATCACCATATTTGGCGTTGGGAAGGAATTTTCCTCCAGGGCAGATTGGCAGAGGCCCTGGGGGTTTTTCACCTTCCTCTGCAGTGTGGGGCACAGGTCACTTGCTGGAAGGTTCTCTGCACCTTGAAGTCTTTAAACCATGATTTGAGGACTTCATTGGCTCAAACACAGGTTTGATACAGGAGTGGGTGGATGAGATTCTGTGGCCTGCATTGTGCTGGCTGTCAGACTAGATGATCATAATGGTCCCTTCTGACCTTAAAGTCTATGATTCTTTGATTCTAAGTCAGTCTTGGGGCAACCTATGGAACAGCTGACACCAAATTAAACATATCTTATTGATGTAAGATTTCAGTCTCTTTCATATTATAGCAAGCAGACAATAGCATGTGGCATTTAACAAAAAATAGATTTACTGATCCTGCTGAGTAAAATAGGTCATAACAAATTAATTGAATAAATGTATGATGTATTATGCAGTGTATGATATTAACCTATTCTTTCTATAAATAAGGAATTGATTACCTAGAAATGTTTACTTTTTTAGGAATGTCAGATATGCAAAGACCCAATACAAGCCAATGAAAAGGTTTTAAAAACCTGCCATGGTCAGTTAGCATAGAGCTATCCACCAATTTCAGTTGCCTTAGTTAGTGTTTTATAGCTATTCATGAGGAATTTACGATACAGAAAATATTACTAGAGCAAAAAACCCTGATATTAATTTGTACAAATTCAGTTTTTCTGCACATTTTTCAAGTACACCTCTACCCCAATAGAATGCGACCCGATATAACACAAATTTGGATATAACGCGGTAAAGCAGTGAGGATCCCCAGGCCCTTTAAAGCTCCACCTGAGCCCTGCTGCTTTACCGAGTTATATCTGAATTCATGTGGAGCCCCGGGCCCTTTAAATCCCCACCAGAGCTCCGGCATTGTGGCTCGGGCAGGGATTTAAAGGGCCCAGGGCTCCGCACAGTGGCTGGAGCCTCTGGCCCTTTAAATCCCCGCCCAAGCCCTGCTGCCGAGCTCCTGCGATGATTTAAAAGGCCTGGGGCTCCCTGCAGCAGCTGGAGCACCGGGCTTTTTAAATCACTGCTGAGAAAGCCGGTCCACTCTGGCACGGCCTACCATCGCCGGTACGCCGTACCAGACCGAACCCGATATAACGCGGTCTCACCTATAAGGTGGTGAGATTTTTTGGCTCCTGAGGACTGCATTATATCAGGGTAGAGGTGTAGTAACACAAGCAAGTTATTTAAATGTATGGTGTCACAAACATGACAAGATAATGGTTACTTCAGAAAATATGGGTAAAAGCAGCCTGCTGCATATTGATAGCTTTCATCCATGGCCATTTAAGAAAAAGGTTCCCATTTATCCAATTCATTAGAATAAAGAGAAGTGATCAGGATAGTACAGATCATGTACTGAAACTATTAGCAACAGCAAAGAGGTTTATTGACCGACGCTACAGTAGAGAGGATGTTGTATTGGCTAAACAGAAGTTGCTGGAAAAAAATGGGAAGTCTTTCTGCACCCAGAAAGAGACAGTAAAATACTCCACATGAAAATTTAAAATCCTAAGCAGTTTTTCTTAACCATTTTATCCCAAACGGAACTTGAACAAACTCAGCAAAACACATTCAAACAAACTCTTTTAATCACTGATTGCATGTTGGTATGCAGAATATTGCATGATTTGGAGTCCCAACCTGTATCCATTCACCCAAAAACATTGTTCTTCCTAGATTTGTGATCATCCAGGTTCAAAGTAACAGAAGAAGGTGATACATACACACACTACAATCATCAGCATGAATCCTGGGGAAATGACCTCATTCTCTTAGAACAAAACACAGGCGCCTACCCTGAGTAAAAGGATTCCTTTAACCTCCCAGTGGTATTAGGGTTGACTTACTGATTTAAGACCAGCCACAAAAGGGCAATACTAAAAAAAATCAAAATTCAAACACTTATCAAAATTCTTGTGAATACACAAAACACAAAAACAAATTCCCAAATGTGCTAATTTATAACCCCAAGAATGTCTATAGCAGAAATGATGTTTATGGCGCGTTTATTTTCATCCACTTCTGACTTTTCACTTCCTCATCTTCTGAGACAAAATAGAGCTGTGTGAAAATTCAGATTTTTACTTTGTGAATTTTTCCCAAGTAAACAGATTTTTGCGTAATTTCCTAAAAATGAGTTACTGCTCTGAATAACACCTCTGTATTAGGAAATTCATATAAGGTCCAGACCTTGTTTAGGTAGTGTGATTATAGGCCTCATGAGCCCCCAACCCAAAGAAAATGTATCCTCAATCCTGCATAACCTTCTGCATGTGAATAATTTTATGCATGTGAATAGGCCCATTGGGCTTATGTGTATCTTCGAAATCAGAGCCACTGCTGCTCATATTCCCTCTGTGTGTGTGTGTGTGTGTGTGTGTGCGTGCGTGCGCGCGCACACATGCAATACATGTGATTTTCTATACGGGAAAGTGTTGTTATTGGGGCAGTGTTTTATATTTCAGGGTCACAGTACTAAAACAATCTAAATTTTCTAACAAACAGGCAGCTTTTCTTTGCATATCAGTTTGCTTACTGGTGACAAAGATATTCTAGAGTTTTATTTGAGTGCAGTCATTCATGGCCTGAAAGAGACAGCAGGACATGGAGATGCCTTTACTAAATCCCTTCGTAACACAAGTCCAAATAAAATAAAACACTTGAAAAATAAATAAATCATTGTATCCCAACCTCTTAGCCCCCGCAGAGAAGATAAATAGAAAGATCCCTTCAGATAGCAAAGTTAAAGAGAAAAGGTAAACCTTAAAATACAAAACCACTTTTACTGTCAGCACCAAATGCCTGGCTATAATAAAGGCCATAGCAGTATCACCACATCCATTATCAACTCTGATTTTCATGGGAATTTGCCAGGAAAAAAGTATCCTCATCTTTTTTATCTTTACTCAGAGGCAGTCTTTCAGTAATATCCAGTCCCAGACCTATCTCCCCCCACAGACACAGCTTAACCCTCCCTTGCAAAAGAGCAGGAAGACTTACACTTTGTGTTCATGTTTCCTATGTCACCCCACTAGCCTCAGCTAGACATGTTGCTTGTTCTGTGTCCCGTCTATCCTATTCATAGTTTCAATTTCCACTGCAGAGTCATGCTTTCTCCTGTTATGTCCTGATCTGAAGGAATGCCAGCAGCATTAGGAGTGTAGAGCTCATCCAGTACTAGGGAGGAAAAGCAAGTATTGGACTGGATTCTCCCAAGAGTCCCACCTTGCCCTGTTTTTCATCTATAGAACCATTTCCATCTCCTTTACACAGTCCCCCCTCACATGCAACAGTGGTCAAACTCCCAAGTTACCACAGTACTAAACCAGTAGTTTTCAACCTTTTTTCATTTTCATTTTTTTTCCCAAAAATTTCAACTGGAGGTGTGGACCCCTTTGGAGATCTGAGACACAGTCTAAGCTAATATGTAGTCTATGAAAATCAGTTGTAAATTTGTAACAGCGATGTTAACTAACCATTGGAAAAATTTAGCAAGGATTGTGGTGGATTCTTCTTCACTGGCAATTATTAAATTAAAATTGGATGTTTTTTTCAAAAAGATCTGCTCTAAGAATTATTTTGGGGGAGTTCTATCGTCTGTTATATAGAAAGTCAGACTAGATAATCACAATGGTCACTTCTGGCCTTGAAATCTATGAATAAAAATCCTTCTCACCTCATTCAAACACGTGGTCTACTGACTTCAATAGATCTACTTGCATGAACAAGGTTAGCAGGACTAGACTCTAGGTGCATCACAACAATAACATATCTTATTTCTGTTGACCCAGAGAATCCTGCATCTTAAAACCTATTTTTTCCAATGGCAGGACAACTTGCTGCCAAAATATCACCTAGGCAGATCATTTGCTTTAAATTGTATGGGCCAGATCCTCAGCTGATGCAAATCAGTGCAGCTCATTGACTTCAGCAGAGGTAGGCTGATTTACACCACCTAAGAATATATAGGCAAAGGCACCTTAAAGAGAGTACACTAGGCCTCAATCTAACAAAGCACTTAAGCACCTTCTTCAAGTACACGAGTAGTCAAGTGCTTTGCTGGATCAAGACCTAGGCTAATTTTTTTTAAAGTGATGGGGGAGTCCTTGAATACAATAAATAATGCCACACTGAAATGAGTTACTTTTCACAAAAGAGGCTTCTTTACATGCCATCCACACATGGTTGAATGATGAGGAGAAACAAAGACGTTTCCACCTAACAGAAATGTGTTGCAACATGTACATAAATGTTACCAGTGTGGATATATACAGCCCTTATTACTTGTATGCAAAATTGGTCTGTAAAACCCTTACTTCAGTGATATGAACTTTTTATATTTTAAAAGGATTAGAAAAATGACTATATGAAATGTCACAATATTTGTGTTCAGACTTTTTTATTATAACACTCAATATGAATAGCACCAGCTTGTGAAAAGAGCTGTAGGAAAAGTTTAAAAATAAATATCTTGCATAACACTTTTTTTTCTCTTTTGCCATCACCTACACATGAGAATAAACGACAGCTTTAGCTTGTGGTTTCTTAATTTTTCACAGTGTGTTTTTAACAATCACTCTTAAACCTTCCATAAATTTATCATAGGGAATCCAAGAAACTTGCTGTAATGAAGGCCTCATGAGCTTCTGGGAATTTTGATACAATTCCTGTATATTCTGTAGCCTCTCTGATTTCTGCAGCATACCGGTGATTATTTTGGCATGAGTGGGAGCTGAAACTTCTGAGACAGCCTAAGATGAATAGATCCTGGCAGATCTAGGGACTTTGATTAAAGTTGTGGGTACTCAGCACCTCTGAAATCAAGCCTTAAACAATAATTGCGATAGGATGTGAATTCATCAGCCAGATTACTTGCCCTTCCATACATCAAAGAATGTGTGTATTGGTGGATGAACCTACAATCTAAAGTGTCACTATTGTCGTATAAAGTGGCTTATTATTTAATAATAATAATAATAATAATAATTAATAATTACAAATATACCACTTCCCCTTCTGAAAGGAATCGAAGTGTCATATTGCTAAAGCTAATAGGTTCTTCTTTAGCTCAAGTTGATGCTTCTAAAGCAGAAGGATCTGAGATAGTTAGTCATTGTTGCCTCCCTGTAGTTCCTAATAGCCTAGGTGTATAGCTGGTCACAAATTTGTTACTTTACTTTGCTCTACGGTGTTGTTCTATCAGAACTAAAATAATCTTTTTGTTCTGTGTCTGTACAGTATTGATTAGTTCACCCCTTCCAAAACAAGCATAACCATAATAAGCAGGAGCTAAGGTTGAGATTTTCAAAGCTGAATATGAGGTCTAGTCACACCACTGTCATTGGAATTACTAGTTGTGTGACTAAATCCCCTTGTTGGCTTTGAAAAACTGGACCTCGGTTTCTCTTCCTGTACCCAAACCAGTTATTGGCTCCTCCATTCTTAAATGTCCTCCAACACTACTGTTCAGCTACAGTGCATAGTGACAGCAGCTTCCCCAGCCTCTCGTCAAGGCTCTTCTTCCCTAGCCTGTGCCAGAGAAGGCAGCAATGGCCCCACCTGTTCTTTCAGGCCTTGCCCCACTTCCACTGTTTGGCTAGGGAGAGCAAGGAAAGTGGTCAAGGTGTATCGTCAAAGATCCACTCTCTGGGCAAGGCTGACAGACGCAGGATTTCCTTCCCATAACCCCATATGGTTGCTCAGCAGAACAGTATACTTCCCTTCTGGCCAATTACTAGTTCACTACAAGAGCCTGAACTGGTTTTGAAGACCCATCCTCATCTCTCATGCAGCAGAAAAGGAAGGGAATATTTTATTTAAAGGTAAAAGCTGAAGTTGAAAGTATTTAAATATTAATAGATCATTTCTATTATTTTATATCAGTGTGCTTTAACTTTAAGATAATTGTGAGTGTGTTGTGGTCTGATGCATGAACAAGCTTGATACTCTTGATGTGTTTATTCACTGGAGGATAATTACATGAGTTGAAAGCATCTTAAGACAATCACAGTTTTCATCTAAACCATTTTATGACTGTGCAGTCCTTGCTCCAGTGCAAGATGAAAATGGCGTACACACAAAAATACAAATGGGGCAAATAGGAATATAGAGCCTTAGGGATTAGAATTAGTGATGACTATGTAAACAGGCAGTGGGATTGGGTACCCAAGAGGTCAGGAGGGATGTGTATAGGTTTTTCTCTAGGTTATTGAATACAGTAGTCAATAGTGCTGATTTTCTGGAAGAGACATTGCAGGGCAGAAGAAAGCTACATTCTGTGGATTCACAAACAGGGATTTATGCAGAGAGTAAGAATGTGTTGTAGTTAATGCACTGGACTGGGACTGAGGAGATCGGGGTTGTTTCCCAGCCCTGTTACAGAGTATGTGACCTTGGGCGAGTCACTTAGGGCCTACCGGCATTAGAGAGATTTCCACTGATGTAACAGCACCGACATAGTTTCACCCTGATGTAGAGCTTTGTGCTGATGTAAAACAGGGTTTATGCTAGTGCAGTTTACTCTGTTAATCTACTGGATTAAGCTGCACTGTTTTCAACCCTGCTTTACATTGGAGCAGGGTGACTCATTAGAATGTAACTGTATTGACAGTGTAACTAAACTGACTAAATTACAATGGTGCAAATTTCTGTAATGTAGGCAGGGTCTTAATCTCTCTGTGACCCAGTTGTATAAAATGGGGATAATACTTTTTCCCACCCTGTGTCTGTCTTGTATATTTAGATTATAAACTACCTGGGGCAGGGATCATACCTTATGTGTTTGTACAGTGCCTAGCACAATAGGACTCTGATCTTGGTAGAAGCCTCTAGGTACAACCATAATACAAATAATATTTAATAACTTGACAAAAAGGTGAACTATGTAGCTATCTATGGAGCTGCATAACTGCATTCTATATAGACCCAGCCTCTAATTAAAAACTTTTAAGTTGCCATTTTATGGTACTGTGCCTTTCCTTTTTTAAGAATATATCAAGTGATCCTCACATAAAACAATACAATAGAACCTAAGCATTTTTGTATGGAACCCAATTATGAGACAAGATGGCACAGAATTTCCCTTATAATGCCTGTTTTAAAATTTTTCTTTTAGTTGTGGAATATTCCATTCATGTGCACACTGGAGACATAAAGAAAGCAGATACCAGTGGAGAGGCTTATCTTTGTATTCAAGGAGCGAGAGGTGACTCTGGGAAAAGATGGCTTAATAATTCAAGAAGTGGACCCATCACTTTTGCCAGAGGCCAGGTAAAAAAACTGAGGAAAAATAATTGAAATTGTAAATGTCTCCTTAATAATACCTCATGTTTACTTAAAGCTTTTCATGCTAAAGGATGTTAAAAGTATTTGACCAGCCTGCCCATTCCATATAGGGATCATTTTACCTACTACTAAGTGACAACAATCTCTGGGATGAAATGTGATTGTTCTTCTGCACCATCAGCTTACACAACAGAGAGAGAGTTAAATTAATGAAGTGTTTTTGTTCAGAAAATTAGATTACAAACTCCTTGATGCAGTGACTTATCTAAACTATGGGCCAAATGCACCATTGGTGGGAGTACATAACGCTCCATAAGATATCTTGGTGTTGTGCCTGCTTAAATGAATATGGCACTTCTGAACCATCATGAACGCCTACCTAGCAATATAAACAATAAATAATAATAAGGCAAATGTCCCATTCTAGTCCTCATTCTCCTTCTTTAGTTCGTCCATTCAGAAATTCCTTATTAACCTTGCAAAAATGTTCTTGGTTTTTGAGAATTCAAAAACTTTTGCAGAAAAAATCCTGGAACAACTGTTGGTAAGAGAATAGGATAGTTAAGGAAAATTTCAGATCAAAATCTTACAGATACCTTGTTAGACCTCAGTGTCTGATACAAAATTCAAATTTGCAAGGCATCATTACATTTTTATCAAAGGTCAATGTAAAATCACCCTATAAGGAACCTACATGCATTTCTCTGTTACTAAGCTTTTTGCAGCTGACAGCCCTTCAACACTTAGTGGTGTTGAATGGAAAGTGAAGAACCAATGAATACTGCTTCCGTACCATTGTAACCAGAATCCAGATTATCCAGATTCAGTTTAATTCTTGCTGCTTTAGTCACCCCAGGGCATGATGAGGAGAACCTCCTTGTCAAAATCCAGGAGTTGCCATGACTGCCACTTTGCAAAGATGTATGGGAGAGGCCTTGACCCTGACTCATAAGTGGAAAACAAATCTGGACTATGTTACCGATCATCTCTACAGCAGATGCTTCCACATTGTGGTGAACAGAATGTGAACGAGCTGCTTCCACTGTAAGAAACTCCCTCCTCATGACTCAGTCTGATGAGAGAGTGCCTGACTTCGAGCTGCCATGCTTGCTCTGGTGCAAACTCAACTGTTTCAGAGGCAGGGCAGTGAGGTGTGCAGCAAATGACCACACCTGGGGACCTGGGAAACTCTTGTGTGGTTGAGAATGGTGCACACTTACTTGATGGCTTCTTACTGTGTGCTGATCTATCAGCTGTTGAATGACTAAAACATGTGATACCTACCTAAGTCCTTTTGACATTTGTCTTTTTGATTCATACATCTGAATTATCTCTTTACTTTTGCATTTTGATTTTTTTCCATCTTTATTATGCATCCACTAATAATAAGAACTCCAGAAGAACATATGAAATTAAACCTTTTGCTATTATTTTTTACTTTAACAGAGAGACATTACTCTGGTCTCTGAATATAGCTGAAGTACCTCAATGAATCTTCTACTTGACATATATTCTCTCTCTGCTCTAAACCCTTCTCTTTTCATTTTGTCTGCTGATTTTCATTCTTAAAAGTTTCAGAAGCCAGGTTTTATGAAAAACAAACTGGATCTTTGCTGCTTATTGCAGCCTTCCAGTTAGTCTAATTAATTTGTACAGTTCTGCAGCAGAGTGTGAAGTCCTACCTGATACCCAATAAATATGGGGTTAATCTCCCTGATCAGACTTTACAAAGAAAATCGGGAGACAGTAGTGAAAGAGGACTTAGAATGGTAGGGCTACCCAGGCTTTGTAAGATAATGTACGGAACTCAGTGGGGCCATCTATTTGGTAGGTAGGTGAGGATGATACTTAGAGAAAGCAGGATTCCACAAGCAGTTGGTAGAGACATGAAATAGTAGTGCTGGCTGAGAAGGATGGTGGTTCTGTTTTCTTTCTGCATATATAAGGTCTCTGCATTTTCTTTATTCTCCTTGTAATAAATTCACTTTTAAAGTACCCTGAAGAATAATAATTGAGGCAGGAAACTCATGGACTGACTCACTGATTTTTGTGAGTGCTGAGTCAGCTGATTGACTCCAACAATGAAGGGACTCCTGTTCTTTGAGTCCTTGGTTAGGGGAGCAACAATGTCACCTGGAGCAGGACTCTTCCATCTGTTTGAGTCCAGTATCTTGATTTTTTACATATTGTTTAAAGAT
Source organism: Chelonoidis abingdonii (assembly GCF_003597395.2). Lineage (NCBI taxonomy): Eukaryota > Metazoa > Chordata > Testudines > Testudinidae > Chelonoidis > Chelonoidis abingdonii. The sequence goes on from NC_133770.1 coordinate 231,088,872, forward strand.
TCTAGAATTCAAGTAATAACAGCACTCTTTGGATTAATGGTGCTCACTGCTCTCCTGAGTGTATTCTTTACCCTATCCTCCCTGATGACAATCTGACAAAACACCTACTTTTTTGACCTTGATACTTCACCCTTTCTCTCAGATGAGAGTTTGCCAGAGTACTCCATGTATTCATTGCCTCCAGGCTGGGCAGTCATAATTCATTGTACCTGGCACTGAACATGGTAGCCGTGTAGGGTTTCCATTGCCAGTTCAAGTCTTTGGCCTGATCTTAAAAGCCCTTACTGGGTCTGAATCAAGCTACAGCAGCAACTGCATCTTCATTCAGAGCTCACTTGAACAACTGTTCCTCTCTAGAATAACAAAGTCTGGGAGAAGTTCGTGAGCACCAGAGATAAAGCAACCTTAGTTGTGGAGGTTTTGTTGTGGAAGAAGTTTCCCGAAGTAGTCAGACTAATTCAATTATTTATCGCATGCTTCGAGACCCTGATCTTGGAGGCCTGAGTCAGCAAAATATTTAAGTACATTCTTTACTTTAAGCACAAGTAATCCCATCCATATTCAACAACACATGTCCTTAATTTTAAGCAGCTACCTAAGTCTCATATACTTAAAGTTAATCATGCTTTTATGAGAGCTTTCCCACCCCTAACCAGACTGAAGAGAGGTGTTTGGGAAAAGACTGAGAAAACAAACAAACCAAAAACTCCGTGTGCGTGTGTATCTTATGCCAGGAAAAAAGAAGATCAAAAGACTCCATTAAGTTCACTGAGCACTTCACCATGCAAATCTAAAATATTTGAGAACCTCTTTTGTGTGATGGAGATGACTTACGTAGAAAATCCTAATATAGATACATAGGTATGATGTCACTTTGTGTAACAGTCATAATTCATCCAATTTAGTTATTTCATCCTACAAACTTAGTAGAAATTGGCATCCTACCGGAACTTCAAGCTGAGCATCAAAGTTTCTGAAAATACTGTTTATCAATTATAGTGACACTTTAAAATTCATCAGAAAAGTCATACTAGTCACTAACAGTGGAAATAACAATTACAGCACATACTGTTTTATTATGCACTTGAAAGAAATGGAATGACATGATAAGGGTAAAGTAAAGTGCACTAACATACAAAGCAATGTCCACTTATGCAGAGGTAAATCCATAAGTCATACATACCAACCGTACAAAACCACAATTTAAATTATTCTCAAATTGCAGGTGAATGTTTTCAGAATCAAAGCAGTTCACCTTGGCAAGCTGAACCATGTTCTTGTTGGATTTAAAAGTTTTAAAAAAGGTACTGTATGATAATTTTAAAATAAACTAGGTGCCTGAAATATACAGCATTGTATTATAACAAATACCATATAACAATATTGATTATCATCAGATGTAATGGGGGTCAGAAATGCAGAAAAACATCTGTTAAAATTATGATTACAGATCATATGTTTAATGAGGTCTGTTCTATTTGGAAACTAGTGAAAAAATTGAAATTGCTGGACCTTTTCAGTTTTTTTTCTGTGTTTTGTGTTAGATTGTATATAACCTGGTTTCATTTAAATTGTCAATGTACTATAGGAGAATCATAAACAGTAGCCAGTGAATTACATAATGAAAAATTACGAGGCATTTCTTGTTTGTTTTTGCAATAAGTGACTTGTTTGATATATTTGGTTCTGCCAGTAGATTCAGCAAACATTTCTGTTTTCCAGCAAAAGTATGTTCTTTTTTCTTGTTTTGTATCTCATTTGGCTATCATTTCCCACCCCAATACCCATATACACTGTTTTAACTTTTCAATTTTTAAAATTATGGACATTTTTATTAGGTATAAAATAAATCCTTAATCAGTCAGGGTGAAATGCTTTCTTCCTCTGCCACCAGGGGAGAGGAACAAAGATCAATCAGTTGAGGTAAAAAGAGGGGCATGGAAGAGGGGGAGTGTTGGCTTCAAAATACTGTCCTTGTTTCCTATAGAAATCCATTCGCAGGTGTTTAAGGGGCTCTGGGGATGTGGGTGGGGTGGCAGGCAGAGAAAGCTACAGTCTCTGCAGCATCATTTCTCCCAACTCCCTCCACTTCTCAGTATAAATAATGCTGCAACTTCAAAATAGGTAGTGACAGTTGGGGACAGTGTAGGATCATGGCTCCTTCAGGACTCTCAGTGCCATGCTGACACAGCAAAGAGATGCAAGTAGCCCTGGCCTCTGCAAATCTCCTGAGATCAAGTTGCAGCCCATCTCTGAGAGTGGCAAACCCAGTTCCCCATCCCTACGCCCACCATTGAGAGCAAGAACATGTGGAAAATTCAGGAGCCAAATTCATGGAGTTTCAAGTCATTTATATAGGAAAAACCCTAATAGGGGGCTATTTGCCTCTTATTGCTTAAAGAGAAAGGGTGAAATCCTGACCCCACTGAATTCAGAGTCATGACTCCCATTGACTTAAGTAAGGCCAGGATTTCGCCAAAATAGTTTCCTCCTATTTAGGATTAGCTTAAAAACAGTCAGAAATATATCAGAACCAAGTGCAGTTCAGGAGTCTCAAGCCAGTAGTTTCAGTTTCAGTGGGGAAGTATGTGGATTTGTTTCTCATTTCTGATCCTCAAAGGCTGATGATAATACACCAGTCCTGGAATAATTCATTGTTATATGCAAGAAAAGTACGGAAAGGGCCATTTAATAAACACTCTTTATATTAGTTTTCTTTTGTTTCCTGCCTGTGTTGCCAAAAAAGTCATGTCACATGGGTACAGTGTAACATGCATTTATTGTACTCTCGGGTCAGTAATATTCCTCCTGTGGAGGAGGAGAAAACTCTTGAGCTGCCTGAGTTATAATCACTAATAAGAAATCTCTGTGGCCCCAAACCTGGGAGGTGTTGCATGTCTTCTGTGAGTTACTGAGTCCTCTGCATTCTCGTTTAAATCAGAAGCTTCAGCCTGTGTAGGCAGAGTTTATCATTGTTACTTGACATGCAATAAATTAGTATATTTGTTTTAATCAGATGACTGGTTCTTGGAAAAAATTGTTATAAAAGAAGAAAGTTACCCTTTTGCCACTCACATCTTCGCTCACAATGACTGGATCAGCAAACACTCAAAGAAAGCTTTTACAGAACTAGTAATTCCATTGAAAGGTAATGCCAATGAAATGTCTTTTGCTTACACAATTTAGTGTTGCATGACTAAGTATTTCTGAGTAAATTACAATTTTATAAATTAATGTAATGATTTATGGTGACTTATAAGAAAGATATGTATTCTGAATATATATTTCTTCTAAATATAGAAATGACTGTGACATCTGATCCAGTAAAATACTTTGATACTAAAAGCAGAGGACGATGGCAAATGTGGGTCTACTGTACACACATATCAGAAAAAGTTCCTGATATTCAAGTTGTTGTGTTTGGAACAAAAGGGAAATCAGCTGCACAGAAGATTCAGAATCTGAAAAATGACCCGTTTTTGGTTAGTTTCTTTTTATTATATTTTATATTAATCTTAACAATGTTTAACTGGGAAAGGTACATTGTGTTTTCTGTGTGCCGGATTGTACATACAGATTGCTTTATTGGTCAGAGTTGATATCTGACATTTCCCATGCACCAAGAAAACGGTGCTACTAGAACTACTGTACAGAAAGTGAAACCAGATATTATAGGGATAACAGAAGCATGGTGGAATAGTAGTCATGACTGGAGTACAGGTATTGAAGGGTATGTGCTGTTCAGGAAAGACAGAAATAAAGATAAATATGGTGGAATAGCATTACAGTCTATCTCATAATTAATATGCAAAGACATTAGCAGTGATGGAATGGATAAAACAGAATCTGTTTGGGTCAAAATCACTTTGGGGAAGAAAGCTACCAGAGGCTCCACTGGGATAGTGCTTGCAGTCTTTAAGATTTGATATGGATATGGATAGAAACCTCTTTAATATTTTTTAATTAAATAAATACTACTGGGAATTGTGTGATCCTGGGATACTTTAATTTCACAGATATAGGGTGGAGGACAAGTGCTACTAATAATGGTAGGGATCAGATAGATTTCTTCACCAAATAGTCACTGAGCCAACAAGAGGTGATGCCATTTTAGATTTGGTATTGGTGAGTAGTGAGGACCTCTTAAAAGAACTGGTTGTAGAGGAGAACCTTGGTTTTCATGATCATGAGACAATTCAGTTTAAACTAAATGGAAGGCTAAACAAAAATAGATCTGGGACTAGGGTCCTTGATTTCATAAGATCAAACTTTAAAAAATTTAAGGGAATTAGGTAAGTGGACTGGACTGAAGAACTCAAGGACTTGAACGTGGAGGAGCCTTGGAATTACTTTAAGTTAAAGTTGCAGAAACTATCTGAAGCCTGCATCCCAAGCAAAGGGAAACAATTGAAGGGAAGAGTTGTCACCCCCTGCCACAGCCACCCCCATTGCACCGTCTGCCCACAGCCTGCCCCTGTCTGCACCCCCTGCCCACAGCCACCCCCTGCCCACAGCCAGCCCCTGTCTGCATCCCCTGCCCACAGTCACCCCGTCTGCACCCCCTGCCCACAACAGCCACCCCCTGCACACGGCCCCCTGTCTGCCCGACCCCTGCCCGTTGCCCCACCCCTCGTCTGCACCCGCCTGCCACAACCAACCCATTGCACCCCCTTCCGCAGGCCAGGCCCCATTGCCACAGCCACCCGATTGCACATTGCCCACCAAGCCCTGCACTGCACCCCCTTGCACAAGCAACCCCACCTTGTTCTCGCACCCTTGCCCACAGCCACCCCTGCTCTGCCACCCTAGCACACAGCTCCCTGCCACAGCAGCCCCTGCCCTGCACCCCCCTGCCAAGCAGCCCCTGTTCTTTCTGCACCCCTTGCCCACAGCCACTTCCCTGGCCACAAGCCAAGCCCCTGCTCTGCACCCCACTGCCACCAGCCCACCCCCTACCACAGGCCACCCATCAATCTGCCACAGTCACCCTGCCACAGCCACCCCCTTGCCACCAATCTGCCCCAGCCACCCCCCTGACCCACAGCCAGCCCCCTTCTGCACCCATTGCCACAACCACCCCGTCTGCACCCCTGCCCACAGCCACCCCCACAGCCCCCCTGCCCAACCAGCCACCCCTGTCTGCACCCCTTGCCACAGCCACCCCCATTGCAACTTGCCCCACACCATCTGCCCACAGCCACTCCCTGCCACAGCCAGCCCCTGCCTGCACCACCCTGCCCACAGCCAGCCCCTGTCTGCACCCCCTGCCCACAGCCATCCCCACAGCCACACCCTGCCCACAGCCACCCCCTGTCTGCACCCCTTGCCACAGCCACCCCCATTGCACCATCTGCCCACAGCCACTCCCTGCCACAGCCAGCCCCTGCCTGCACCACCCTACCCACAGCCAGCCCCTGTCTGCACCCCCTGCCCACGGCCACCCCCTGCCACAGCCAGCCCCTGTCTGCACCCCCTGCCCGCGGCCACCCCATCTGCACCCCCTGCCACAGCTACCCCTTGCCCACAGCCACTCCCATTGCACCATCTGCCCACAGCCACCCCCTGCCACAGCCAGCCAGTCTGCACCCCCCGCCCACAGCCACCACCTGTCTGCACCCTCTGCCCACAGCCAGCCCCTGCCCACAGCCAGCCCCTGTCTGCACCGCCCTGCCCACAGCCAGCCCCTGCCTGCAACCGCCCGCAGCCACAGCCCCTGCCTGCAGCCACCCCGTGCCAAGCTCCTTGCCTGCAACCGCCCACAGCCGCCTGCAGCCACCCCCTGCCCGCAGCCAGCCTGTCTGCACCCCCTGCCCACAGCCACCACCTGTCTGCACCCCCTGCCCACAGCCAGCCCCTGCCTGCAACCGCACGCAGCCACAGCCCCTGCCTGCAGCCACCCCGTGCCACGCCCCTTTCCTGCAACCGCCCACAGCCACCCGCAGCCACCCCCTGCCACAGCCCCTGCTGCAGCCACCCCCTGCCCGCAGCCAGCCTGTCTGCACCACCTGCCCACAGCCAGCCCCTGTTGCAGCCAGCCCGTGTCACACTCCCTGCCTCCAGCTACCCCGCCCCATGCCCCTGTCTGCAGCCAGCCCCATGTCCCCTGATGCCCTGCAGTTCTCAGGGCAGTAACCTTGCACATCTGCTTCAATGAGGGGGGCAGGGAGCAGCTGGGAACCACACGTGCACACCCTAGGGTGACCAGACAGCAAGTGTGAAAAATCGGGACAGGAGGTGAGGGGTAATAGGAGCCTATATAAGAAAAAGACCCCAAAATTGAGACTGTCTCTATAAAATTGGGACATCTGGTCACCCTAGCACACCCCAAGGGAGTGGCGGGGACCCACACATGTGAAATGGAGTTCATTTCTAGTTCAGGCCCATCTTTTTAAAAAAGAACTTTAGGTAGGGTTAACATACATCTGTATTTTCCTGGAGATGTCAGGCTTTTAGGTTCTTAAATCACTGTCTGGGTGGAATTTTTAAAATTTAAAAATTCCTCCCAGGAAAATACAGATGTATGGTAACCCTATTGGTACAAAAAATACATACTGTGGCACATCCCTTAAATCAGAACTTTTTATAGGGAACCAGTTGTTAAGATTTTAGCAGCTCATCACTGAGGATATGGAAGTAGAAATTACAATATCCAAGGTAGAAGTCAAATTTAAACAGTTTAGTGGGACCAAGTCAGGGGGCCCAGATAATCTCCATCAAGAATATTAAAGGAACTGGCATGTCAAATTGCAAGCCCAGTAGAAAGGATTTTTAATGAATCCATAAACTTGGGGGTTGTACTCTGTCACTCATTGCTAATATAATATTTATTTTTAAGAAAGGAAAATAAAGTGATCCAGGAAACTACAGGCCCATTAGTTTGACCTCAATAGTATGCAAGATCTTGGAACAAATTTTGAAAGAGAAAGTAATTGAGGACAAAGAGGCAAATGGTAATTGGGATAAAACACTACATAGCTTTACAAAAGGTAGATTGTGGCAGACCAGCCTGAACTCTTTCTCTGAGAAGGTAGCTGATTTCTTTAGTTAAAGGAAATGCAATAGATATAATTTACCTAGATTTCTTTAAGGCATTTGATACAATTCCATATGGGAAATTATTAGTTAAATTGAAGAAGATGGGAATCATCATGAGAAAAGAAACGTGGATAAGGAACTGATTAATGGGAAGACTACCATAGGTCATACTGAAAGGTGAACTGTCAGGCTGGAGGGAGTTTACTACCAGAGTTCCTTTGGGCTCGGTCTTGAGACCAATCTTATTTAATATTTTTATTAAAGACCTTGGCACAAAAAGTAGGAGTGTGCTAATAAAAATTGTGAATGACACAAAGTTGGGATGTATTGCTAATATGGAGGAGGGCCAGAATATCATACAAGAAGAACTGGAGAACTTTGAATACTGGAGTAATAGAAATTGGATGAAATTTAGTAGTACAAATTGCAAAGTCACACATTTAGGGATTAAAAACAAGATTTTTTTTCTATAAACTGGGGAATTATCAACTGGAAGTGACAGGAGGAGGAGAAAGACCTGGCTGTATTATTTGATCACAGTTTGACTTTGAGCCACCAGTGTGATGCAGCTGTGAAAAAGGCTAATGCAGTTCCAGGATGCATCAGGCAAGGTATTTCCAGTAGAGATAGGGAAGTGTCATACAAGGCATGGGTGAGATCTCATCTAGAATACTCTGGACATCTGGTCTTCCATGTTCAAGAAAGATTAATTCAAACTGAAACAGATGCAAAGAAGGCCCCCTAGGATGATCAGAGGAATGGAAAACCTACCTGAGAAGAGGAGACTCAAGGTGTGATTGGTTTCCCCCCTTAGAATGCCACCTGATGTACTGGGATACTGCTGAGCCCACCTGTTCTCCCAGCCGGAGCACCCTTTTTCCTGTCTTGCTGAGCCAGGCTATTAAGCCTCCTCCAGCACACACACAGGCAGGGCCACACCCAGCTGCAGAAAGACACAGATGCTGAGATTAGTTCTGAGAAGACTCAGTTTAAGAGACTTGCCCCAGCACTCAGGTGTCCACATCCCTTGGAGTGCAGACCCAAAGAATATTATGAAATCCACCTCCTCCCTCAATGTGGAGGAAGATATGCACAGCTTCTTATCCTCCTACCCCCTTCCTAATCATGAATTTTACAAATGGGGTTATATTATAAACAAGAAATAGGTTTATTAACTACAAAAGGTGAATTTTAAGTGGTTAAAGAGATAGTAATCTGCTTTGTTCTTTTTGCTAAGCAAATAAAACAAAACATGCAAACTAAGCTTGTTTCACTAAAGAAATTGGTTACAAATACTAATTTCTCACCCTAGGTCAGTGATTCTCAAACTTTTGTACTGGTGACCCCTTTCACACATCAAGCCTCTGAGTGCGACCCCCCCCTTATAAATTAAAAACACTTTTTTATATTTAACACTATTATAAATATGCTGGAGGCAAAGCGGGGTTTGGGGTGGAGGCTGACAGCTCGCGACCTGCCAAATAATAACCTCATGACCCCCTGAGGGGTCCCAACCCCCAGTTTGAGAACCCCTGCCCTAGATATTGTTGCAGACAGATTACAGAAAGTCTTGAAAGGCAGCTGCACTAGTCTCCAGCTTGAGACCTCAGGTATTATTACTCACAAGCTAGACGCCCTTCCAGCTTGGGCTCAACCCTTCTCACCCCAATTCAGTTCTTATTTCCAGGTGTTTCAAAGTGTTTCTTTGGGTGGGAAAACAGAGGAGAACCCTGATGATGTCACTCCCCTACCTTATATAGCTCTTGTGTAAGGTGAGAACCCTTTGACTTCCAGTGGAAAAACACTGGCATTTCAGAAAGAGAGGAGGGATGTCCAGTACCAGGTGTCTCTGTAGGGCTGTGGCAGCTACTATTCGTGGCTGTTTTGAGCATTCACAGGAAGACTAAGCTCTTTTATTACAGTCCATTGTCTTTGCTAGTGGGCCATTAGCACTGTCTGGCTTTCTCATTATTGTACCTGAAGGGCTAGTTGGAGGTGACACCCAAAGTAACCTATTTGAAATACAGATACAGGGTCAATATTCCTAACTTCAGATACAGAAATGATACAGGCATACAAATTGGATAATCACATTCAGTAAATCTTAATTTTTCAAATGATACCTTACAAGACTCATCTTGCATAAAGTACATCTCAGTTATGTCATATCCATATCATAAGCATATTTCCATAAAGAATATGGAGTTTAATGTCACATAAGGAGCTTGGCTCGTTTAGCCTAACCAAACAAAGGCTGAGGAGAGATATGATTGCTCTCTATAAATGCATCAAAGGATAAATACCAGAGAGGGAGAGGAGTTATTAAAGTTAAGTGCCAATGTGGACACAAAAACAAATTGATATAAACTGGACATCACCAAGTTTAGGCTTGAAATTAGATGAAGGTTTCTAACCATTAGAGGAGTGAAGGTCTGGAACAGCCTTACAAGGGGAGCAGTGTGGGCAAAAAAACCAACTGTTTCAAGACTGAGCTTGATAAGTTTTACTGAGGGGATGGTATAATAAGATTGCTTACATTGGGAGATTGCAACTGCTAGTAGCAAAAATGCCAGTAGCTGGAGATATGCAGGCTCTGAGTGGTTGGAAGAGAATAACTGAGGTTGAGAAGTGAAGCACAGATGAGGAGTTGAATCCTTTAACTGCTTTTTTCCTTGGCTTTTCCTGATTTGCATTAGTGGCATTGCAGCAATGATATGTATTAGCCCCTACATGACCACCTTGAAAGAGCTGATGTCCCAGCGTACTCATCAACTCTAAGGCCAGAAGAGAACACTGTGTTCATCTATTCTGACCTCCTGCACATTGCAAGCCACAGAATCTCATCGCACATCTTTACATTCAGCCTGAACAACCAATGGGTAGCCTTAATTCCAACCATAAGTGTAAATTTAAATATAAATACTTAAACAGCTGTAAATTTCAGTTCTCTAATTTCTACATAAAAATAAAATACCAACTTTCCAAACAATTGCTAGAACATAGATCACCTCTTCGCTAAAGTTTATTCATAAACATGAAGGAAAAATATATGTCAGCATCCACCATTTGCAATCTGACCCTATATTTTATTTACCCACACCAATACAAAATCACTACACAACTACACATTACAAAAAGTAATTTATGAAATTTATGGAAGCCACTACCAACCCTATCCTGATCATGAAAACACATGAAAATATAACCAATAAACATGGTCAGAGTTCAAGGCTGCCTGTTGGCTGCTCAGGTCGAGGATGGAGATCTATGGGCTGTGAGTAGGGGACTGGAGGCAACTAAGATTGAGAAGAGGAAATGATAAATGGAATGTAGCTGGGATGTAGTTGTGATTTCCTTGCTTTTTACAGTTTGAGGTGGGCTGTGTAGTCTAGATGCTTTAACTTAAAGTTAACAGTGTTTTTTGTGGGAGATATATACTGTACGGTATGAGTTCAGATTGATTTTCTGATTTACCATTGGGGTTTGTTCACCCTTGCTCAGCATTCTCATTTGTTCACTCATCTTTCCAAACGAGTTAAGAGAAATGAAACAAAACAAAATCCAAAAAACCCCTCAAAAACTTGCCTTATGATCAAAATGATTGCGTAAGGCATGCTTCAGTTAACTTTTTTGTATTATTATTTGACAGCTGACTGTTGATGATATTGGTGATGTAACAAAAGTTTCCTTCGTGTTATCTGGCCCACGGTTAGGAAGAGGAATTAAACTTCACAAGGTAATTCACATTAATTGCATTTGACCTGGCTGCATCGGGCATAATAACAATTGAAAAATACCTTTTGGAAGTACATTACCTTATACCATGTAGAACACTTCTTTGTAATGCAACAATATTATTTATTCGCATGTGTCAGAAATAGAAGGTGAAATTCTGGCGCCATTAAAGTCAATGGGAGTTTTGCCATTGACTTCAGAGGAGCCAGGGCTTCCCCCCATAATATGCAATCTCTGACAGAATATGTTAAATGTATTGATATTTGCTGAGTCTTATATTTAGTGAGCAAGTCCATATCACAAAATCCATTATGTAGCAGGGGGCAATATTTTCTATTCATCTATGCTTTTAGCAGGTATAATGGCCCTGCATGAAAAGAGTGACTGACTTCTGGTGATTCACAGTGTCCCTGATTCAAGAAAGCATTCAAGCCCATATATAAATCAACTTCTGTTCAAGGCAGTAGGTGCACAAGTGGCAACAGTTTTAATTTTCAAACTTCCTAAAAGAAATCCAGTCAATTCTCTCATAGCAAGCTAACTGTTACGCACTGTTATGTATTGGAGATAGGACTGCAGGACAATGTCTTCTCTCTCCTTGAGCTTGATCCTGCATGTTGCTGAATGCTTGACATTAATGGAAGTGGAGCACCTTGCAGAATCAGGGCACTTACCAGTTTGGGACTCCAGGGCATAAAGTTAGCCATGTGGAATTCTTCAGCTTTGGGGCCTTTTAAATGCTCAAGGACCCCAGTACATAAAGTTTGGTATGTACTTGGTGGTCTGCATTCCAAGTACTCTACAAAAAAAAATTTATATCTAGAGTCCTTAGTCACTTAAGGTCTTTAAGGCTGAAGGTTTCTGTCTAGAGAACTTTAATATCTTGCGTATAAAGTTTCTACACAAAGAAATTCATGCTCTGGAATACTTAAAGCTTAAGAAATAACTTCTAGAGCTCTGCAGATGCTAGTCTTGTACTTTATGTTGTAACTCTGAATCTTTGAAAAAAGTTGGTATGCACATGGATGGAGCTATATTTTTATATGCTAGCCAATCGCCATTTTTCAATTTGTGTTTTGTAAATTGACCTAAGAGTCAAAGAGTGTGCTTTTAAAAAAAATAGTGTAAAATGCCATTTTTTCTCTTCAGAAACTCAGAAATGGACAAAATGGATTTTCTTCAAACACTTTTACAAAATTTTTACAAAATTTTCATTTTCAGGCTGACTAAACATGGATAACTTTTACTTAAAGGGAAAAAATAAAGATATGAACAACTAAAACTGTCAGATTATAAGGAAGGCCCAACATAACCTTTATTATAGTATTTACTGCCAAAGTAATAGGGTGAGTTTTCAAAAAAGTTAAGAGTTAAGTGCCCAGTTTTCATTGAAGAGCATTGGCATTTTGGAAGTGGATTAAGCTAAATGGAATGTGAGTGTTCACACGGATTTAAAGCAGTTTAAATAATCCACTTTAAATTCACACTTTAATTAATTTGGATTAATTTTCCTGAGTGTCCCAGGCCTGGTCCGTATTACAAAGTTAAGTTGACATAAAATGCCTTATGTCAACCTAGTTGTACATGTGTTTGTACTTAAATTTGTCTCCCACTGATGTAAGTGCCCCTTTACAGCAGTGCAGTAACACCTCCCCAAGTGGCATAGAGTCACGATTGATGTATTGAGGTCTATGCAGAGCAAATGCAGACAACATTACTTATGTCAACCCTAACAGCAGCTGTCCCACAATATCTGACATTGAACTCTCCTGGTCATAATTGTGAACTCCACTGTTCAGGTGTCACAGAAATCAGAAGGCTCCTGTCCCCTTTAAAGCCCTGTGAATTTTTGAAATGCCTTTTTGTGATTGTCCAGTTTTGTGAGCGCAACAGGTAATCCTCCATTGTTATGTGTGACTGCCCACCTGACTATGCCAGTACACACTCCAGTTGCGCTCTGGCTTGGAGTAGGCAGGAGATATTGGATTTCCTAGGCCTATGGAGAGAAGAGGTTGTGCAAGCACAGCTATAGACAAGCCATAGAAACATGGACATCTATAACCAGATTGCACTGGAGATGCAGGAGAAAGGATGCCTGACCCAAATCAGAAGGAGAAAGAAGAGGACTTGGGAGAACATGTTCCATGAGATCCTGCAGGCCAATGCTGCATTAGATAGTGAGCAAGGGCCTGGAGGATGAACATTGTACAGACTGAAGAAGGAAAGAGTGGACAGGAGAAAGTCCCAGAAGGAAAAGGAGAAGAAGATGCATCAGGACATAATGGAGCTTCTCAGCAGCAAACACTTGTGGACCTACGGTAATCATGGGCTCACCTCTCTTTGCAGTCCATGGAGAACTTAATTACAGCACCTCCCTACACCCCACTTCAACATTCCATATGGTATTAGGGCCACATCCCTACCCTTACCGCTCTATCTCAGGGACATTAAGGAAAAGTACAGCTTCACATACACTGACCTATGAAATCCACGGCTGTGTATGTGTAGGTAAAATGGACATGAATGTTCTTTCTCCATAGTAAGTTTTGTTCCATTAATTTATTAAATTTTAAATTGAACAGATTTTTCTTTGCACTGGTTTTGTTACCAAATAAAATTCTATTATTTGAAAAATAAGTCATCTTTATTAGTTGACAACGGATGCTGCAGAGTGCTTAGCAGTTCTTAAAGCACCCAGTCTAAGTTGGGACACAACTCATAAGATCAATGACAGCACAGTGTAATAATCATAAATATACAACAAGCATCGCAAAATTGATAGGAGCCTTGACAGTGTTATATTCATAGCTGTACACCAAGCACCACACAATTCCTAACAGGTCTCAAAACATCAGAGCCAGGTAGAGCACAGTACACCGCAACACATTACTGTGGTTCACTGTTAAAGTGCTCCTTCAAAGCTTTCCTGAGCTGTATAGTTCTGCACTGAGTTCTTCTAATAACCTTTTGTCTGGCTGTTCAAACTCAGAAGGCAGGTGTTCCATCTCCATCCTTTACCTCGGTGGCAACTTTTCCCCGCTTTGCTTCAAAGATATTGTGCAGCAGGCAGCTATAACCACTGGGATGTTTTTGCCACTGAGATCCAGTGTTCTGAGTCAACTATGCCAGTGTCTCTTCAGTCTACCAAAAGTCCATTCAACTGCCATTCTAAACCTGCTGAGCCAACAGCTGAATCTTTCTTTGGTGCTGTTGAAGTGGCTGGTATGGAGTAGAGTGAGTGCCCCAGAATCACTTTTGGCATTTCAACTTACATTGCCAATCATAATCTGCAGCTCAGGAAAGAAAGTCCTGCTTGCAGCTTCTTGAATAGTTCTGTGGTTTTAAACATGCGAGTGGCATGCACCTTCCCTGACCAGCCAACACTGATGTTGGTGAAGCATCTTCAGTGATCCACCAATGCTTAATGCATTTTGTGACAAGGTGGTCTGGTGCCAAAATGGGATATGCCTGCCATCTATTGCTCCACCACATTTTGGGAATTCCAGTGCTGCAAATCCATCCACGATGTCCTGTACATTGCTGAGAATCACAGTCCTGTCTAGCAGGAGATGATTAATGCTCCTGCATACTTGCATGACAATGGCCTCCATAGTGGATTTTCCATCTCCAAAATGGTTTCCCACTGACCAGTAACAATCCAGCATTGCAAGTTTCCCCAGTGCAATCACCACTCGCATCTCTGCTGCCAGTGCAGCTTTCATTTTGCTGTCCATGCTCCGGAGGCTGGGCAAGCTTGGATCCAGGAATGTGGTTTTGCACATCCCAGAGTTCTGCAGCCACTGCTCATTATTCCAAGCCTGCATTATGATGTGATACCATCAGTCTGCGCTCATTTCTCAGGCCTAGAAGCAGCACTTTACCACCTGCAGCTGCTCCACAAATACCACCAACAGCTTTGAAATTGGTTCTCACTATGTCCCACATTAATCTGTCCTCCAAGGTATCATCATGTTCCCCACTCATCTGGTTCTTCCTGTGGCTCTACAAATACTGAAGGATCATGCATCCTGGGGTTGCAATACTAATGACAATAGTGCAGAGCTGTGCAGGCTCCAGGCCTCTGACAGAGATGGTGGAGAGCAAGCAGGGCTGCGTGGGTTTGTGGGATTTTTAAAAAAGGTGCAAAAATTATGGATATAGATGACATTGTGGGATGAAGACAGTTGCACTCTGGCAGGGCCGGCTCTAGGTTTTTTGCTGCCTCAAGCAAAAAAAATTTTGGCTGTCTCCTGTCCCAGCCCTGGACTCCCCCCACCCCCCCGCACCGCCCTGCTGCCCTAGCCTTGGGCTCTCCCCCTCACACACACACCTAACAATTGTCAGCACCAGATGCTTCAAGAAAGGTAAAATAAAAGTGTAAAGTTAAATAAAGTGAAAAGTGTAAAATATCTGACCCTTATGAAAGTCTCATCTAAACCATAATAGATCGCTCAAACCCATAACATGAGGTTTTATAATCATCCAACAACACTTTTTTAGAATGACATATCATAACTCTGAAAATTATTATCCGTATAAGTGTCTTTATCACTCTTTTAATTTTGCTAAAATCTTGGCGTCCAATATTCTGGTGGCCAATGAATTCCACAGTCTAAAATTATGTGTGAAAAAGTATTTCCTCTGAATTTGCTGCTTTCAATTTGCACCATCTTTTTTGGCAGAAAACTTGCAGAACACTATTGTGTCAGAGCCCCAGTAACAGAAGGAGGCTCTGAAGACAAATGTTTAGACATCTAAACAGAAATGACATGCCCAACAAGCTAAACCTGTCTCATTCAGTTTTTGTTCTGGACATTTCTGGGATGACTACTTAGCCAAAAGAGTAGTTAGAAGAAAAAGATGTACAAAAATTCTTGGCTTGAATCCCAGAGAACTCTATCCATGAAGACTCAGGATCTCATAACTTCAGACCAGAACTGAAGAACAATCAATGTTTGCCTCTTTGGGCAAAAAGGTCTAATTGAGGAGTCACCTGACACCTGAAGATGGAAGCAGTGACCTTCAACAAACCTTCATATGGATTACTGTATTTCAAACAGGTTATTAGCTAAACTTTGTTCTTATTGGGGAGATGAATCTCCAGAGAAATGATTTGATGCAGGATGCGATGATTTCAAAAATTGAACATTGCTCAATAAAGTAGGCAGAGAATTAGCTTTGTCCTTGTCAGCTTTATACAAAATCATGGCATAGGTGTTTTTATCAAAAACTTGCACAGATCTACTCGATTGAAAGAGGAAAGCATGGGAAAGTCGACAGAAATTGCCCTCAACCATTAGATCCTTACATTAAGCCCTTGTTCACCTTACAATTCCTAAGGACTTGAACTGCATAACGACAGGAAAGCTCCTCAGCCAATGCCAGATTGCATTGTCACAATTACAGCAATAGCTGAAAAGTACAGACACCTTTTGCAAATATTCTGGGGTACTGCCCATGAAACAGAGCCTCGCAGGATTTTCTAAGGCATAGTCACAACTTGAGAAGGCTTTGACTTTATCTGGTCTAGTATATCAATTTTTAACCTAACTGGTTTTTTTTGAATCTTACATGAATTGTCAATCAAAAACTGTCTTTTGGTAAGCAACGTGGTAGAAGTCTGGAACAGGGTTCCCATGAATTTTCCACCATCTAGTAGCTTTCTTGTGGTTTACTCTAAGATGAAGGAGCGAATGAAATAGCGGTACACCCTACTAAACAATCAACTTGATTCTTTCTCCAGACTGCTCTAACAAGCCTGCCTATCCAGGAAAGTGTCATGTGGACACCTTGTAAACTAACTTATGTTAAACCACTTGCAAAATATAGTGAACAAAACTTGGAGCTTTTTTGGAGACCAAAAGAGTGGGTGGTAAAGCTGTCACCAGCTAGATATATTACCATGGTGTGGAGAGGGGGTTTGGGTAGCAGGTGCTCTGTTATTTGCATTTGATCTCAAGTATGGACGACTCCTATTCCTAAGATCAAGATTCTCGGATGTTTCTTTTTTTTCCCTGTGGAGTTTTAGAGTGCGAATAAGATGGAGTTAATATGGTGACTGACTGCCTCTAAGGCTCCAAGCACTAACTCAATTCTTCAGCATGCTGGTTACTGTAGATTCAGAGCTGAATATATTTTCAGTGACTACATATGCTCTATGCAGAGTAAGTTTTTTCTGGATCAGCTCAGGGATTCCATGGCTCTTCATGACAAAGTCACAGGACTGCCCAATGTGAGCTTCTGGCCTACTCACATAACTTTCATGCTCTGGATTTAGTATCCTGAATGGAAACGGAAGTAAGCAAAGTCAGGATAGCCCTTCTAAAACAGGATGAACGACATATTCTAACGGACATCATTGGACACAGAAGAACATGAGAATTTACAGATGGTTTCTGAGGATAACATTATCGTGAGAGTAAAATCTTTAACAAAGTGTCAACAAATATTGCTCCAACAGTTGTGTCTTTCTCTGAATTATTGTGATGCCTAACATCCTCACAGTAAGCATCATTTACAGATGACCTGTGACAAGTAATACAAGAGAGCAAATGTGCTATGCAGTTCTATTAATGGAAGTGTAGCTGACTTAATCAATGCCACCATTATAGATTTTTGTACAGTCATTTGCTGCGCTTTGTTTGGGAGATGAAGTTTCTCTTCTCTATCATAACGTTAATTTCACCATAGCATTTGCTAACTCTTCACAGCTACTTAACTGGCAGTTTGTGTGAACCTGTGCTGCCTCTAGTTCAGATTTTTTCAAAGAATTTTTCATTGCCACTTTGCAGATATAAAATGCTCAGATTTTTAACAGAAAACTGTGTCTGCTTCCATGCAGAAAATGAATAATGTTAATTCTTGTGAGAATTAAGTAAGTACTTATTTAACCCAAATTACATAGCGTTTAAAAGGCAAAACAGACCATCTAGATTCATCTAGACCAATAGTTCTCAACCTATTGTGGGCCGCATATGCAGCTCTCTGTGTGTATTGGGGATTCGCAATCCAGTGCAATATCTATACAAACCTGAATGGCACCTTGAGGATGGCCACAGAGCCACGCTGGATTGATTTGCTGACTGTGCACAAGATAGACACCTGCAGGCCATGGGTTGAGAACCACTGATCTAAGACTGAACTCCTGAATAACACAGACCACTGATATTTCACCCAGTTAGCCCTTACTGAGCCCAATAACTGTTTGACATAAAAATACTTTTCCAGAAGACAGTCCAGTCCTGCATGTCTTCAAACCAAAGCACAGAATCCACTACTTCCTCTAACACTTTGTTCAATGCTTAATCACCCTCATTTAGTCGAATTGTGTCTTATTTCTAAACAGAAAACTGGCTGGCTTCAGCTTCCCAGCCATTGTTCTTATTATACCTTTCGACTGATATATTAAGAACTCCGTTCACACCTGGTATTTTCTGCTTGGGAAGGCACTTATACACTACCACGTTACATCGCAATCTTCTTTTTGATAAAAGGGTGCAATCAATAAGGCATTTTCTCTAACCTGAATCACTTTTTGTAGTCTTTTCTGCACCCTCTTCAATTTTTCCAACATTCCTTCTTTAAAATGTGGAACTCCAAAACCGACACAGTCTGTACAGCATCAGTCTCACCCATGCTATAGTCAGGGCTTAAAAAAAAAAGACAAAGAAAAATCCACTTCTCTAGTCCCCTATTTATTTATACATTCAAAGATCTCTTAGCCTTTTTTTGCACAGCATCACAGTTGGAAGCTCATACGGAATTATCTGTCCAATATCAATCCCAAATCCTTTCCAAGTCATTGCTTCCAGGATACAGCGCCCCACTCCATATGTATGGCCTGCATTCTTGATGTATAACTCTGCATGTTCAGTACAGCCAAATTCAATCTGTATGCTACCTCGTCCTGCCTCATTATTTATCATGGTTATTCTTTGGTTCATCTGGCAATTTTTAAATCAGCAGTGATTTTGATTTTTTTTACATTTACTTCCGATCATGTATGGAAATGTTTGAACAGACATTGCCTTAAAACCAACCCCTAAACAGAAACACCACCCATTCAATTATAATTTCGCCTCCCTTCCCCCCCCCATCTAGCTACTATTTTTTCAGATCTTTTACTCCACTTAATTGTGAAGTATTTATTGGTATAGTACTAATTTTTTTTCATCAGAATGTATCAGCAGTACTTAAGTCATATACCTCACACAAGTCTATTACATCTAGGCCAGTACCTTATATCAACCCAAATTGGTAATTGTGTTCTTTACAATCAGGTTTGTTTGACAAGACCTATTTCCACAAAACTATTTACTTAACATTAATTATTTGTATCGTTTAATCTTATCTACTGAATCCAGTACACAGCTTCTCCATTATTTTTGCCTGGCACTGATGTCGGTAAAGGGCACAGGAACTATGTCACCCTGCTTTGTCCTTTTTGATTATTGCCACAAACACACTTCCAAATTCTTCCAGAATTTTCTCCAGTATTCCAAGACTATTACTGAAAAAGCTATCAGTGGGCCAAATATCTCCTCAGCCAAACTCTCAACGACTAGTGCAAGTTCCTCAGGCCTTTAAAATCTCTTAGATATGCTGTTTAACCATCCTCAGTTTACTATATGGACTGCAAGCACTTCACTTCTATGTGATATGAATACCCCACTCAGTTTCTGTCCAAATACAGAACAGAAATATTTATTGAACACTTCTGAACTATTCTGCATCATTTACCATATTCATCTAGTACAGGCCTAACCATTGCCTAGATTCTTTTGTTCCTAGTTATACTTGAGCCTTGCCAGCCATGAATTTCTCCCTGATGTCTAACATTCCCTTATCAATTTCTACATTTCATACTTCTAATTCAGTATACTCCTAGCCCCGTATCCATGGTAAAGTGCTTTACTTATCTAGAATGGCCCCCCTACCAATGAGACCAGGAAGTGATTGTTAGCCAAAGTTGGGCTCTTTCTCAACTGTGGCCTTTTTGTTCAACTTGAAAACTTAAAAAACTCCCAATGTTGAGATTATGGATCATTCCACTATTTTAATATTATTTTTAACCTGACACACAATTTACAATCGTAAAGTGTTTTGGAATAAACCAGAAGGCAAAGCAAAACCTATGGTCCATAATTAAAATCTTTCTTTTTAGTAAGAAAAACTGAGCGATGGTGTGCTGAAGTATATAAAATACAGCTTCAGTTAGTCAAATGTTGATGTGCAAAAACTTCTCCGTTTCCCTGTCCCCTCCGGAGTAGATTTCATTATAATCTTTCCCACTTTCAGTTCTCAGTTTACTCACATCTCCGTGAGGCATCGAATATCAACAGCCTCTATCGCCTATCGTCATTATATGGTTATACCAGTTCCCTATCAGTCTCACCCTAGGCCGACCTCTGGTATCGTTATTTATCGCCTGGTCCTCTACTTCGGGGTTCACTCTACAGCCCACACTAACCTGTCACGCAGGGCATCATTAACATCTCTTTTTAAATCAGTGTTCTGCAGCTTTTTTTAAAAAATTGCTACAAAGTCAATTGTTCATCTTCTTTTGTCTCTTTTTGGACTGATATCTTCAGCAATTACCAGTGGTTTGGAAAATGCACGGCCCAGGATCCACAAGGCACTGTAAGATTTATCTCAGGCTAACAGGTGTAGTAAGCGCATAGCAGGAGTAGGTTTAGCCCCTACGGTATACTTAAGAATATTGCACGTGTCTCGCGTTTCTGTTGTAATGTCATTTGCAATACAAAAAGCTCAAATGCCAGTATACACATTGCCACTCTCAATTCTCATCAAAGTGCCATGCCTTGGTCCAGATTAGCCATGAGATTTTAGTTTCACTTCATAAGTGCAAACAAGCAGTTATTTTTTTTGTTTTTGGTTTTTACCTTGGACTTCTATTTCGTTATGGGAGCAGTCTTCTGAATCCCATCTAATCGCCATTGTATATCCTTGGAGCAGTATTGGAAAATCACTTGAGGCCAGACAGCAGACAGCTAACAAAATTACCATTATTACACACACGAGCTGACCTAACCGGCCGAAACAGGCTAGGCATCTAGTTATCCCTATATCTAGCTCATTGCCATGGAACAAAACCATGACAACCAAGTACCAACAGCGTAGAAAAGTAGATAAAAGGAGCAAGAAATGCTTCCCAGTGTTTATAGGACTGGAATTGCTATTTCAACAGCCAGGCTGGGGGGCAGCAGTGCGGGGGGGGAGGGCAGTTGGGAAAGGGTAAGCCAGCGCTGGCGGCTAGGGTTGT
>NC_133770.1:231109948-231226390 GCF_003597395.2 Chelonoidis abingdonii
CTTGTCTGAGTGGCACGGTAAGGGGGCTGGGAGGTTGGAGAAGGGGTAGGGAGTTCCGGGGGGGCAGTCAAGGGACAGGGAGCAGGGGGGGTTGGATGGGGCGGAGGTTCGAGGGGGCAGGGAGAAGGGGGCTTAGATGGGTCAGAGGTTCAGGGGGCAGTCAGGGGACAAGCAGCAGTTGGATAGGCATGGGAGTCCCAGGGGTTTGTCAGGGGACAGGCAGGGGGTGGGGTCCTAGACGGGAAGCTGGGGGAGTGTCTCAGGAAGGGGCAGTTGGGGACAAGGAGAAGGGAGGCTTAGATAGGGAGTGGGGTCCCCAGGGACAGTTAGGGGCAAGGGTCCTGGGAGGGGGCAATCAGAGGACAAGGAGCAGCGGTGCTTTGATAGGGGGTGGGGTCCTGGGGGGCAGTTAGGGGCAGGAGTCCTAGGAGGGGGTGATCAGAGGACAGAGAGTGGGGGGGGGTTGGATGGATTGGAGTTTCTGTGGGGAGCAGTCGGAGGGAGTGGGTGGTGGCAGGGTGGGGCTACCCTCCCTCCCCGTGGAATGTCCTGGCTTTTGAATGTTAAAATATGGTATCCCTACCATCCACAGTCCAATTCTCCATTCACAGCAGGCTGCAGCATGAGGTCCCCCTCTGTCCTTTCCAGTTGGTAGTGGCCGAGGGAATGCTGGGAAATGTAGTTCTTTCCGTGCTCCAGGGCTGGCTCTATAGGCAGGGAGCTAACCAAGGAACTACAGCTCCCAGAGCCCCTGTTTGTTCTCAGCTCCCATGCTGGATCCCTGCCGCCCCTGCAAATGGGCTGCCCCAAGCTGGTGCTTGCTTTGCTGGTGCCTAAAGCCACCCTTGCACTCTGGGAAGTTGACCCCAGTCATCCCTGCATGGTTTGTTTCTGTCTCACTATGTATTGACAGAACTTCCCAAAAGATGGTGCACTGGACGGTGGCATGTTGCACACTGGGATACCTACCCATGGTGCACCACACTGTGCACTGATGCAATCACTCTTGATGAGTATGCTCAGCACAGACACAAGGAGCCAAGTATGCACACACGCAAGCAATGTACTAACTGTGGCAGTTTTACGATAATGTAACTTGCGTCAACCAAAGTTTGTAGTGTAGACATGGCCTCAGAGTAGATAAACTCTTGTAGTGTAGACATGGGCCCTTACGTGCCCAATTCCCATAGAAAGTCCTAATAACTTTCAAAGGAGGCTGGACACCTAAATCCCATAAACACCTTTGAAAATCCCAGCTATGATATATGCCATGTCAGCATCAAGCATCAAACAAACCAAAAGCAGAAGGAAATATAAACAGTTAACACACAAATATGTTGAACTATAGTAGGGATATTAATACTTCCCTACGTCACAGGGGTGTTGTGAGGATAAATACATTAAACATTGTGAAGCATTTTGAGATCTATTGATGAAAAGCACTATAAAAGAGCTAGTAATAGTGAATAAATGAACATCACCCCATTGCCTTTGAACAAATATGTATAGACAGATAGGCCTGCTGTAGCTTTACACAGTCACTGGAAGTTCTGGAACAGCAGTTACTAGCGTATGATTTAGGCCCTGATCCTTCAGCTGGATTCAGTCAGGGGGTCTTTATGTTTGTATGAAGCCCCATTAAAGAGCTCACTTGGAGCACCCAGTTACAGGATCTGGGCCTTGCAATAGCTGTTCCTCTGCATGCTAAATCAGGCATTATTTATACATGAAAATATTAGATTATTTTAAATGTGTCAGAAATGTCAATTTTTGTTAGGAGGGGATACAAAAATATTTCATAAAAAATATGATTGTTCTGTTTTACTGCCTGCAGCTTCGTCTGAAAGACCTGGACACTAAGCAAGAACTGGGCTTTTACAGTGCAGACCAGTGGCTCTTTAAAGAAGATGGGTCAGAGACCGTGACAGAGCTAGCAGCAGTCAGACCAGATAAGGCACCGCTCAGGGGTATGCTGCTGAACCAAGAAACAAGCAAAAAAAAAAAAGTTTTTTAAAGTGAATCAACTAGAATAAACATGATGATGGGAAAGGTTATAAAGCATTTTAGAAAAGTCATTCCCAGTTGCTTTTGACATCCTTGGTTAAAGCACTTGTGTGAAATGTTGGATCTTTAACAAAGCCTATGAGAGCTTAAAAATGTTTTACTGCTTTCCTCTTTAAGGCAAATATCACATGTATTTAATGTTTCCACTACATCAAATGCCAATTTGAACACCTCAAAATATATAGGGCCAAACTGGTGCAATTCCCCTGAAATCATTGGAATTATGCCAGTTTACACCAGCTAGGGACCTGGCTCATATATTTAAAATGCACAGTAAAGTGATGATTGAGTATTTTATGGACAAAGAAAAGATTGATGGCTTTATATTTAGCACCAAAAAAAAGCTGAATTCTGGCCAAACCAGAGATGTGCCTCAATATTTTTATGTGTGTGTTGTCATCTAACTGATATGCTGTAGGAACAGGAATACACAAATAAAATTTCATATGAATGTGATTTTAAAATCTGGTAAGATCTTCTTTTGCTTTAGGTGTATTTTATACAGTATTTCCAGAAAAAAGTCTAATTCACTAAACATTATAATCAAAAGACAACTTCATCCAAACATTAAAAACTGTTTCCTTTCCCTTCCAGTACAAAGCTGGTCTGTATGTAGAATTAGACGGTGGGAGTATATTACAGCATTTAGTTCTACACAGAGTTATCACAACCTTGGATAAAAAATGTTCTTGTCATGCTGCTAAGGAAAAATCATGCCAGATGATAATTACTGTCTGTAGTGAATAGTATTAATACATATCGATGTAAATAGTTAAGCCGCTTCCCCAGACCAAATTAATTGTAGTGGCAACAGTTATCTATCTAACATGTTAAAATGGAATGCAGCTACCCAAGAACAAAGAGTGGGATATTTTTATTGTCAATCTTTTATATTTCTTTCATAAAATGTTGCTGTAGTGAGCAAGTTCTAACTAGAATTAAGCTGTGTATTTATTATAAAGAGAACTTGGGCCTCATCCAAAGCCCATTGAAGTTAGTGAGTGGCTTTCAACTCACTTCAGTGGGCATTGGATCAGGCTTTCAATAACTGAGATATTTTTTTCCCTTTTGAATATGAACATGAGCGTTGACATTCCATTTATAACACTGAAACATGCCACTGAGAAGCAGTTAGCAATCTATATTAAAATTGGATGGAAAATGTAGGTAAATGAAGGAGGATCAGTTAATAATCATTTTATCCTGTACTCTTTCAGATTAATTATTTACTTGGCATAGATTTTTTAGTAATGTTTTCTTTTATTTATTTTTCATGGCAGAAGTTCTTTACTCAGTCAGTGTTCACACAGGAACATTACCTGCATCAGGAACTGATTCAGATGTCTTTATTACAATATTTGGAGAGAATGGAGACTCCTGCAAAAGAAAACTTAGGCATTCTAGGTCACATGCAAGTTTTGAAAGAGGTCAGGTTAGTATGGATTTTTTTATGCATTTCTCTCTCTCTCTTTTTTTTTTTTTTGTATTATCATCTTGCAAACTCTGTCTTCTTTCTGAAGATTCAGTACAAGCTTGAGGCATAAACCAGTTCTGTGGTGTACATAAGAACTTGTCATAGTCTGTTCTAGAAATCTAAAGGCACAACAAGAACCTTAGTGAGGATACTATGTTGAGCCAGCGGAAGCTGCAAATCAACTCCAGTCACTTGCTAAGAACAGATATTTTAGATCAAATTAGATGCCAATAAGAGAAAGCAGTTTAAAAACAATGAATCCATAGTAAAATATGATAGCAGCTGAAGATGAACCATAGGAAGAAGGCTAGGATTCTCCTCTACTAGTTAAAATGTCTATACAGGGTGCTAACCTATATTTAGAAACAACGTAATTGAAATGTGTTAGTTATGTGTTGGTTTAGTTAGGGCCACTGAGGTCTTACATATGCTGAGAAAATGCATCATGTCAGAAAAATATATTAACATGTTTTAACTAACACAATATAAAAAATTGCTGTTACCAAGGGAAAAATTACCTAATCTTTATGAAGGTCAAATACATCACCCATCAAAAGAAAAAGATTGAAGGCAGAAAAAAAATTGTAAAAATTCCCAGACAGAACCATGACAGTGTATCCCAGTTTGAAGCGTGTGACTAAATAATCAGTGCGACCATCAGTATAGGTTATATCAGAAATGAGAACTTTTCCCCTCAAATGTCCATTCCCTGACAACAATCATCTTTCCCATTTTATTTCTTTTCCCCTACAAAAGTCAATTTTGCAGAGGAAAAATGGTGTGATTTCTCAATGAAATTAGCTAATTTGCTCTCAGGTAAATTTTCAAAACTTGGGGATTTTTTTTAGGAGTAGACGATTACCCTGTTCACTGCGATAAAACGTTTGTTTTAGAGAAATTGGAAACATTTGTACTCGGATTCAATTATTTGCAAGCATCTTAACATTTGCAGTTAAAAAACTGAGATGTGAAAGTACTTTCGTGCAAACTCATGTAGGTTGAGAAATTTCTGACAAAATGTTAATGTTCTCTGGGGAGGGCATCTCAGAGGTGAGTCAATTTGGCAATGGTTCTTCTCCTTCCAGTCTCAGGGCTAGGCATCGTCAGCGGAAATTGCAGCTGTTGTCTTCTTCCCAGCTGCCGGAGGCACACAGACCCTCATCATAACTCTGAAAATCAAGAGGCACTCTAAGTTTGTACTGCTGATGAGGAAGAAGGGCAAATTACAAACATAGACCTTGGTGCTCCAAAGAGTTGACATCAGTGGGGTTACTCACAGTGTGTAAAGTTAAGCAGCTGCCAAAGTCTTTGCAGGATTGGGGCCTCTGGAGCAGATGCACATTAGAATACATTACATATGGTAAGGAAGGGACTTCCAAAAGTGCCCAGTTATTGCTCTGTAAGTGGGAGACCTTTTCAATACTTTTATGGGAGGGAGAAGAGCATAGAGTTCTGAGTTGAGTGAATCTGGTAAAGAAAGGAGAGGAAGTGAATATGAACCTAGAGCAGTAGATCAAAGAGGAATTTAGGAGACTGAAATGGATGAGAAGACACACTGAGGGAATAAGATGTGTGCGAAATAAAACCAGAAGGGAAGAGAATATGGCAGAGATAGGGAAGAGAAGGCACATGTATAAAGTTAAGGACATGTCTCACATGTGAGAGATGAGTGTTGATGAAGAAATTTAACAGAAAAACTGTTCTGCACATGATTACTACAGCCACAGGACAGCAATGCCTCCCTTATTTGCAAACAATATTTGTTGGTTACATACTTCATTGTTTAATCTGCTTTTTAGTAGTAAAATGTATTTGTAACTATAGCAACTGTCGTATCATATATGAATATATTTGCTATGTGAGATGCAAAATATTTTCTTAAAGAACACACATATTAAATTGAAATATTGTGCTAATTTCAATCAGTGCTAAACAAGTTAATTCAAATGCAGTCCCTCTTTGAGGGAGATGCTGAGCACCTATTTCTGCTGTATACTATAATTCCTCTGACATCATACCCAATGACATCAATACCACTGACTCTATATTAATTTCATAATCCAGTTTGAAATTGCTGTTCTTTTCTTTTATAAACCCCGTCTACAAGCCCCATCACAGATTCTGTCCCTGTATCCCCCTTACCATTTCTTTTGTCTGTCTAGAACCAGACGCCTCTCCTCCACCTTCAAAATCCCAGGACTGGGCCTGCACTATGAATGGCGTCTTCTATAAAAACTGTATTGCAAAATTCTTTATAGAGTTTAATAATAATTACAATGTTAAAATAAAAATATCAGTGAGTGAGAGAAACTTCTTGAGGCAATAGAGAAAATATGTTTTTGGCTAAGATTTGAAGGAGATGGAGAATCCGTGAGATGGGAAGGCTATTCCATATTGCATTTTCCTGCAATGGAGAAAGTTCTTGCAATAACAGTGGTTGGTGATCTTACATGAAAGAAAAGAAAGAAGGCCAGTTCTAAAGCAATGAAAGAAGCAGAGAGGGGAGTTGGGAAAACAAGATCTAGATGGTATTCTGAAGAAAGGGTCCTGTGGTCTGGTTTTTGGACAGTTTTGAATTGGATCAGAAGATGGATTTGGAACAGATGATTGTGTTTAGTCAAGCTCAGTTTGTACATGTCAGAAGGCATGCAGCAAGATTCTGTATCTACTGGAGTTTGGAGGACTAGGACTTGGGGCGATCATATGAAAAAGTACTGCAATAAAGAGGAGATGAAAATATAATCCACTGTTAAGTGTGTGTGCTACATTTCCCCCTCTGGGCTGTATCTAGCACCCAGTTAGAGGAGTTAGTCCTTTATCTCAAGCTATAGAAGATGTCCCTTTCCATTTTGGAGGTTATTTACTCAGTCCCTTCTGATGACCGAGATGGTTATTGTTACAGAAGCAGAAATGAGGTGGGTCAAGGCACCGGTGTATACAGAACAAACAGTATCACAACAGATAATAAGCAGATTTGCCAACACAGGAAATATAGGAAGTGAAGAAAAGTTCAGAGCCAAGTTTAAAGACACTTGAGGGAAATGGAATGCCTGAGATAAGGAGGATACAAGAGACTGAAATGTGTCTGAGGATAAACTTCTTACTCCCTGAAAACCTTTCTCCGAAATATTTATCTGAAGGAAGAAGAAATAAGATAGTTAACTTGGTCAAGACAGGCAGAGACAGTTAACAGAGATGAATCATCACGTTTCTTGACACATACTTATCATTACTGCCCTTTACAGTTGGAGAAATGGAATCATGGAGAGGTGGAGTGGCACATCCAGTTCACAGGTCAGACCAGTGGCAAAGGCAGAAATAGAACCTCGGTCTCCCGAGTCCCAGTCCAGTGCAGTGTCAGATGGCCTCCCATTGTCTGTATACAGTAGCATATGTATAATTGTGATAGTTAAAGAGGAGAGCAAAGACAAGGATCAGAATTAATGCTAGTGGAACATCATAAAGGAGAGGTCTGGGCACAGAGGAGAAACAGTCACCAGAAACAGAGAAAATAGTTTGGTAGTGGGAAGGAGCAGAACCATAACGGGAAAGACTGGAGATGAGTGTGGGGGCAAATTACTGGGGGCAAATTTCCTGGGGACAACTTTTTGTTTGCTTGTAAAGGAAGTAAATGGGGATGGGGGGAGGGAAAGAGGGGAGCCATTTTATACTTGTTTCTGGGAGAAATTGGTTGTGAATTTATTGAAGACAGTTTGGGTGAAAGTGATCATGAAATGATAGATTTCATTATTCTGAGGAAAAGGAGGAGTGAGAGCAGCAGAAATAAGGACAAATGACTTACTTTAAAAAAGTCAGAGAACTGGTAGGTAAGATTCCATAGAAAGAAAATCCAAGTGAAAGAGTTGTCCAGCAGAGCGGGCAGTTTCTCAAAGAGACAGTATTAAAGGTACAACAGCAGACTATCCTGATACTAAGAAAAGGCAAGAAGAGTACTAATAGACCAATATTGCTGCATCATGAGCTTTTTAACAACTTGAAAATCAAATAGAGATCCCACAGAAAGTGAAAACAAATTGCCGATGTTGGGTACAAAACAATAGTGTAAGTATGAAGGGACAAAATCAGAAAGGCTAAGGAACAAAATGTGTTACAAAATGTGTTGTGCTAGCAAGGGACATAAAAGGCAATAAGAAGAGGTTCTATAAATACATTAGGAGCAAGAGAAAGACAAAGGAAAGTGTAGCTCCTCTACTTAGCAGGGAAGGAGAGCTAATAACCGACAACACCAAGAAGACTGGGATGCTTAATGCCTATTTTGCTTCAGTCTTCACTAAAGATGTTTTTTATGACCAGATGCTTAACACAATTAATATTAATAACAAAGATGCAGGAGCACAAGCCAAAATAGGAAAAGAACAGGTTAAAGAATGTTTAGATATGTTAAATGTATTTAAGTCGGTAGGGTCTGAAGAAATTCACCTTGGATTACACAGGGAGCTATCTGAAACAATCTAAGAGCCATTAGCAATTATCTTTGAGAACTCATGGAGGATGGGTGAGGTTCCAGAGGACAATAGAAGGGCAAACATGGTACATATATTTAAAAGGGGGAACAAAGAGGACCTGGGGAGTTATAAGCCAGTCAACCTGACATTGATATCTGGAAAGATACTGGTACAAATTATTAAACAATCAGTTCATAAGCACCTAGAGGATAATAGTGTTATAAGAAATAGCCAGCATAGATTTGTCAAGAACAAATCATGCCAAACCAACCTAACTTTCTTCTTTGACAGCCTTATTGGACTAGTGGATGAAGGGAAACAGTACCTGTGATGTATCTTAATTTTAATAAGACTTTTGACACAGTCCCACATGACATTCTCATAAGCAAACTAGGGAAATGTGGTCTAGATGAAATTACAATAAAGAGTATAAAACTAATTGAAAGATCCTACACTGGAACAATTCCTGGGTGAATTTCTGCCTCCCTAAAGGTTATAAGAATTTACAACAACATAGCCTGGAGGTGAACCTCAACTGCAGAAAAGAATTAAGTAAGTTCGTGGAGGATAGGTCCATCAATAGCTATTAGTCAAGATAACCAGGGATATAACCCCATGCTCTGGGTGCCCTAAACCTCTGATTGCCAGAAGCTTGGACTGGATGATGGGATAGATCTCTTGATAATTCCCCTCTTCTGTTCATTCCCTCTGAAGCATCTGGCACTGTCCATGGTCAGAAGCCAGGATACTGGGCTAGATGGACCATTGATCTCACCTAGTATGGCCATTCTTATGTTCTTATTTACATAGGGTGACCAGATCACACAGGTGAAATGTCGGGACGTGGAGCGGATGGAGCAAAAAAAAAAAAAGCCAGCGGTGGAGCAAAAACAAACAAACAAACAAAAAATAGCTGCCGGAGCTCCATGTCCTTCCCCCCAGCAGCAGCATGCCTCCGCTCCATCTCCACTTCCTTCCTCCCTCCAGCACTTGCGCCACCATACAGCTGATCAGTGCAAGCCTGGGAGGGAGGGGGGAGGAGGAGGAATGCAGCGTGCTTGGGGAAGAGGCAGGGCCAGGGCAGGAATTTGGGGAGGGATCCAATGGGGCAGTGAGGGAGCGGGGCTGAAAGCGTGAGGCCAGGGTGGGGATTTGGAGAGGGATCCAATGGGGGAAGGAGGGGGCAGAGTCGGGGGGGCGCGAGCCACCTCTGGGCTCTGCTCCACGTGTGAGCAAAGGCAAAATATCTGGACAATTTGTGTCCTGACTGAAGGTAGGTCGGGACGTGGGACAAATAAGCAAATATCGGGACAGTCCCGATAAAATTGGTACATCTGGTCACCCTATATTTAGGAGAGATCCAACAAAGTGTTTTCTTCAGGCTCTGAATTTCAATTCAAAACAGTCAGGACAAGGGAAAATTTTATTAGAGAGTGAGAAGTGGCACATTTTTAAAGAACTGGGGAAGATACTACAGGAAAAGCAGTTAATAATCATAATATTATATTGCCTCTATATAAATCCATGGTATGCTCACACCTCGAATATTGCGTGCAGATGTTGTCACCCCATCTCAAAAAAGATATGTTGGAATTGGGAAAGGTTCAGAAAAGGGCAACAAAAATGATTAGGGGTATAGAATGGTTTCTGCATGAGGCGACTGGGACTTTTCAGCTTGGAAAAGAGGTGATTAATGGGAGATATGATAGAGGTCTATAAAATCATGAGTGGTATAGAGAAAGTAAATAAGGAAGTGCTATTTACTCCTTCTCATAATACAAGAAGCAGTAAGAGAGCTGTATGACTATTCAGAGCTCTGGTATGAAACTGCAGAAAAACCGGAGAGTCTCTGGATTAAGTTTAGAAGTGTGAGCAAGAAGGGTGATGTTGTAGTGGGAGTCTGCTATAGACCACCAGGCCAGGGGGAGGAGGTGGACAAGGCTTTCTTCTGGCAACTAACAGAAGTTAGTAGCTCTCAGGCCCTGGTTCCCATGGGAGACTTTAATCACCCTGATATCTGCTGGGAGAGCAATACAGCAGTGCACAAACACTCAAGGAAGTTTTTGGAAAGTGTACGGGACAATTTCCTGGTGCAAGTGCTGGCGGAACCAAATAGGGGCAGAGCTCTTCTTGACCTGCTGCTCACAAACAGGGAAGAATTAGTAGGGGAAGCAGAAGTGTGTGGGACCCTGGGAGGCAGTGATCATGAGATGGTTGAGTTCAGGATCCTGATCCTGACCCAAGGAAAAAAGGAGAGCAGCAGTATACGGACCCTGGACTTCAGAAAAACAGACTTTGACTCCCTGAGGGAACTGATGGGCAGGATTCCCTGGGTGAATAACATGAGGGGGAAGGGAGTCCAAGAGAACTGTCTGTAATTTAAATAATCCTTATTGAGGTTGCAGAAACAAACCATCCCGTTGTGTAGAAATAATAGTAAAGATGGCAGGTGACCAGCTTGGCATAACAGTGAAGTCCTTGCTGATCTTAAACACAAAAAAGAAGCTTACAAGAAGTGGAATATTGGACAAATGACCAGGGAGGAGTATAAAAATATTGCTCAGGCAAGCAGGAGTGAAGTCAGGAAGGCCAAATCACACTTGGAGTTGCAGCTAGCAAGAGATGTTAAGAGTAACAAGAAGGGTTTCTTCAGGTATGTTAGCAACAAGAATGAAGTAAAATGAGGACCCCTTACTGAATGAGGAAGGCACCTAGTGACAGAGAATATGGAAAAAGCTAATATCCTCAATACTTTTTTTGCCTCTGTCTTCACAAACAAGGTCAGCTCCCAGACTGCTGGACTGGGCAGCACAGCATGGGGAGGCGGTGACCAGCCCTCTGTGGAGAAAGAAGTGGTTCAGAACTATTTAGAAAAGCTGGACAAGCACAAGTCCATCAGGCTGGATGCACTGCATCTGAGGGTGCTAAAGGAGTTGGCGGATGTGATTTCAGAGCCATTGACCATTATCTTTGAAAACTCATGGTGATCGGGGGAGGTCCCAGATGACTGGAAAAAGGCTAATGTAGTGTCATCTTTAAAAAAGGGAAGAAGGAAGATCCAGGGAACTACAGGCCAGTCAGCCTCACCTCAGTCCCTGGAAAAATCATGGAACAGGTCCTCAAGGAATCAATTCTGAAGCACTTAGAGGAGAGGAAAGTGATCAGGAACAATCAGCATGGATTCACCAAGGCCAAGTCATGCCTGACTAACCTAATTGCCTTTCTATTGAGAGAATAACGAGTCTGTGATCGAGAGGAAATCGTGGATAGTGTTATTCCCTTGACATTTAGCAAGCTTTCGATGCGATATCCCACAGTATTACTTGCCAGGCAAGTCTAAAGACGTATGTCCTGGTATGAAGATGGACTATACAGAGGTGATAGAAGCTGCTAGATCATTGGGCTCAAACGGTATGATCAAACGGTACATGTCTAGGTTGGCGCCAATATCAAGAGAGTGCCTCAAGGATCAGTCCTGGGGCTGGTTTTGATCAAATCTCATTAATATCTGGAGGATGGTGTGACGGCACTCTCAGCAGTCAAAGTTTGGCAGATGACACTAAATTGGGGAAGTAGTGCGAGATAAGACTGGAGGGTGAGGGAAGGAAGCAGAGGGACCTAGACAAATTAGAGGATCTGGGCCAAAAGAAACTTGATGAGGTTCAACAAGGACAAGTGCAAGAGTCCTTCACTTGGAGATGGGACGAATCAGCATGCACTGGCTACAGAACAGGGACGAATAACTAGGCGCAGTTCTGCAGAAAGGACCTAAGGGTTACAGTGGATGAGAAGCTGGATATGAGTTGACAGTGTGCCCCTGTTGCCAAGAAGGCTAACGGCATTTTGGGCTGTATAGTAGGGGCATTGCCAGCAGATGGAGGGATGTGATCATTCCCCTCTATTCAACATTGATGAGGCCTCATCTGGAGTACTGTGTCCAGTTTTGCGCCTCACGCTACAAGGAGGATGTGGAAAAATTGGAAAGAGCCCAGCGGAGGTCAACAAAAATGAGTAGGGGGCTGGAGCACATGACTTATGAGGAGAGGCTGGGGAAACTGGGATTGATTAGTCTGCAGAAGAGAAGAATGAGGGGGGATTTGATAGCTGCTTTCAACTACCTGAAAGAGGGTTCCAAAGAGGATGGATCTAGACTGTTCTCAGTGGTAGCAGATGATGCAACAAGGAGCAATGGTCTCAAGTTGCAATGTGGGAGGTTAAGGTTGGATATTAGGAAAACTTTTTCACTAGGAGGGTGGTGAAGTACCGGAATGGGTTACCTAGGGAAGTGGTGGAATCTCCTTCCTTACAGGTTTTTAAGGTGAGGCTTGGCAAAGTCCTGCCTGGGATGATTTAGTTGGGAATTGGTCCTGCTTTGAGCAGGGGGTTGGGCTAGATGACCTCCTTAGGTCCCTTCCAACCCTGATATTCTATGTCTCTATGGAAAGAGAATGGTTTGAAAGACGCAGCAAGGATGCACCTTTAGAAATGAAGATCGAGGAATAGTCTTCTGTAAAATGCAAATGAATTAAATGAACTACTGGTAACAAATTTCTGTTATTACTACATGGTAAAATAAGTTAAACCAATTGAATTAAACTGCAGAAAGTAAGGCTAATTTATATTTATGTAAGTAATTATCTTTCTAGCTAACTGATCTCACTAGTTTAATGGGTTAAATGAGTGGGAAGTTGTCATTTTGCCTAGCTAAAACTGAATCTAAATCAGGCAAGCTAATTTAAATAAAATGATTTTGGTTTTCATCAATTACACTTCCAGTGAAATGTATAATACAGATCTGAATGTCTTTACACAGATTAAAAACTAAAATAACAAAAAAGAAGGATAATGACATAAGACAAAAGTATATTCTTGCTAATGCTGAGGAAGCGGGTAATTTAATGCATTATGATAATTCGTTGATTAACAATCAGTGATTGTGACCACTGTTGTCTAATGACTATGAATTATTGTCCCAAAGAATG
Source organism: Chelonoidis abingdonii (assembly GCF_003597395.2). Taxonomy (NCBI): domain Eukaryota; kingdom Metazoa; phylum Chordata; order Testudines; family Testudinidae; genus Chelonoidis; species Chelonoidis abingdonii. The sequence goes on from NC_133770.1 coordinate 231,122,935, forward strand.
AAGCTAATGATAGGTCTACATCTGAAAAGAGTTAGCAGTGAAGAAACATGAATATTACCAGCACAGGCTAGTTTCTATAAGTTAAAGGTGATATACATTGACAAAAAAAAATTGCCTTGAAACTGCAAAAAATACAATTATTTTAAAATGATTTAATGCTCCCAATAAAAGTTATTTAAATGTTCATCTCAGCTGACTCCTATTTTAGGCTTTTTATGCATTACACTAAGGGCTATAGTTTGCCATGGTAACTGTTTGGGGAAGATCAAGGATATGTCAAGGCAAAAATGTCAAAAATCCTAAAAACTGCGGTAGGAATAACAACTGATGTTTCCTCTTTCTGAGCACATTATAGTGAATAATCCCTTGCTCACAAGAGCATGGATTAGCTGGGCTATTTTTTTTTAAATCATCTCTCCCTTTCACGTTTTCTGGTCTTCCTGGTGGTGCAGTGGTTGGCAACAAGTAAAATTATAGCGTCTGTTTCTGCTATCCATCTGTTTTTTTAATGACACCCGCACAGATGCCCAAATATCCACCCTCCCACTCACGTTTTCTCACAGAACACATTCATTCTCTTGCTCACATAATTTAATCATCCCATCATGCACTTGTGCAGCTGCCATTTAGTTTTTGTTTATTGGTAGCTGTAGCAATATTTTAACAGATGTCCATTTACACCTAAAGAGCACATCTCTTCTCATTTGCCTGCATGAACAGCCTTAGTTATACTTCTGCTGTCTTTGTCGTCTTTCATTTGCACAGTCATAAAATCATCACTACTTCTGTCTGGTGGTGTTGTAATGTGGCTTTTTCTTCCTTCTGGAAGCTAAGAAGTCTTATGGTCTACAAGGCTTTGAAACATTTTAAGAATAAAAGGCCTCATTTAAGATAAAGTTCTGTTTAATTGGTGCATCCTAGTACTGGCCTCTGTCACTCCCTCAGCCTCCATGGAGTTCCATTTGGGTGGTGTGGGGAGGGTTGACCTGGAGTGGGAGGGCTGGGGCCAGCAACACTCCTGGGTCTTTTACAAGTAAATTAATGCTTCTCTCTTTCTCACCACCCAAGGGAGGAGCACCCCAGAGTGAGGGTCACTAATGTTAGATTCTCTGTTCCTTGCAACTCAGGGGATGGATTCTCTGGCTAGGGACTGGGAAAATACACATACTCAAGGATCCAAATATTTCCTTTATAATAAGACCTCCAAAAGTCAACATCAGCCTATTATGAATATCAGTCTAATTCCCCATTCTTCTGTTAGGCCACCAGCAAAACCGAATGATTTAATATGGAAATGAATCCATTTTACCTAATACAACCTTGCTAAATATATTTTAATAATAACTGGTGTTATTAATTATGTGCAATTCACTGTGACTTGTTTTCCCATCAGGTTAATAGCTTCAGTGTGAGAGCTGTAGACCTTGGAATGTTAATCAAAGTGCTAGTTGAACACAATAATATGGGTTATGGAGCTGGATGGTACCTGGACCAAATTACCATCCAAGAATCAGGCAAAAGTGACTGCCAATATGTATTCTCATGCCAGCAATGGTTAGACAGCGGAGTTGCTGATGGACGGATGGAACGAGAGTTGAGACTTCTTGGAAAAGTGAGAAATGAGAGATTGGCAGGAAATATTCACGGTGAGATGCAAAATCATCAAAACACATTCAAGCTTCTAATTTGATTGTATTTTATATTTATTTTCCCAGGATGGGTCAGTTGAGACTTAATATACAATACAACTTTATTCTGAATAGCTTCTTTTACCCAAACTATATCCTCAGCACTGTACAAAGCTGGTAAATACAGTTACAATGTTAAAAGAAAAAAATAATAGTACAAAGAGGGAGATTAAGAAGTATATGCTATTCAGCAAATATGTTGTCAGATGAAATTTGAAAATAGACGTTGAGTTGATGAGGCAGAAAGAAAGTAGGTTGTTCCATATATCACGAAATGCAGAGCAGAAGACTCTTGCAACACTGACATGTGAAGAGACATGAAACATTTCTTTTAGAACATAGTGTTTTTACCATATGCGTATATGTTTGCCATTGGCTTCGCTTTTGTTTGAATTTTATTTTTATTTGAAAGGTATGTCTGTGGTACCAGTTCTCGATGGTATTTAGCTTAGGGATCAACGGAACCCAGAATTCTATTCAGAATTTGAAATGAACCGAAGACGAAACTTCAGAAAGAATTTGGACATTGAAAACATTTTAAGCCTTTAACCCTTTGTCACGATACCACTGTATCTGGCGCTCTCCTATAATCTCTTTTGGAAGTGAGTAAAATATTAATCTGGGTCCATTTATGGCATCTGAACCACAAATGACAGACAAGACACCATGCCCAGACCTAACCAATCTGGACATCAGAAATTGCATTCAAAAACACCAATATTTTAATGGAACTTCAATTACTTTATACACATGCTATGACCTATGTTCTATTTTATGCTCTGAGTATTTTGTGTGCATTAGCTGTGTTTGTTATAGGCATAGGAAGCAAAATGTACATCCTTGAGTCTGAGCTGCATGTTCTTGGTACAGTAGGCAGATTTCTGTTATAGTTTAAGGGAACATTGGAACATCAGAGAAATGTTGCTGCAGCAACCGAAGCTCAGAATAGCTTGGAAATATGAGTGTAGGACAAGCAGTTACAAACACTGACCTCCTAAACTCAGTGAATCCATCAATATATCGTTTCCATTTTTAACATAAGAAGGACCTGCCTTCTTGCCCTCAGAATGTAACATTATCCCCCCAAATCCAGACTGAGAATTACTAATCATTCCCAAGGTTCTTGACAAGTAACATTCAGTATTTTAATAACCATAAAGTCTAAAAACAGTATTCCATGTGCCAGTGGAAATGTAGGAAATTTTCATTTAACTTTCATTCACTTTTCATTGCTATCTTTGGTTTAATTTATTTGTAGCTTTGATAAAGTTGCCTGTATCAGCCTTCAAATCACAACATCTTGATTTATAGAAAAGCTACTTTAGATAATTTGAAGAATGCATTAAAGCTAATTTTCTCTTTCACTGAAGTGTGTACATTTGAACTCATGGGAGCTGATCCCCGGGTGGTATAACTGATGTAGCTCTATTTACGTCTATATACATATATAGATATAGATATAGTCATAGCTCCATTGATGTCAATAGAACTATGATAAGTTACACCAGCTCAGGATTTATCCTATAGTGTTAAGGCTGCCTAGTCTGGCTTTCAGGGAAATTCTGAGAATAAAAACAGGAAGTCAATGTCTGAATTATTTTCAGCAAAGTATCTTTTATTTTACAATAAAAATGATTTTAAATGGTTCAATCCATACTCTAGCTCACTGGGCATATAAAGAGCCAAATTAAAAAAGTAATTAAATAAATACTCAGTAGTGGGCCAGCCTGGGTGACCAAAAAGTTCTTTAAAAGTCACGCTTATTGTCATAGAAATTGTGACCATGACAAACATACAGCCTTAAGCCTTGACCTATTAATGTACTCGGCTAGCATGTGGTGTCCCATTGATGTCAGTGGGACTCCCCATAGGGATGCCGTTTGGAGGCTTAATTACAAACATTAAACAAGTTAATTCAAACCAAATGGTGGTGTCCCAAATTAGAGTAAAATTTTAGTGTTAGCTTTGAACCTATGGTGTCTCATCCTGCATTCCCTCTGCATCCAAAACTGATGTTGATTTCAGTGGTAGTTTTGAGTATGTAAGCCTATCCCTTTGGTTTGAAAAGTAATTATTATTCCTTTTCAATATCCAGTAAAATCTTCCAGTTCTTTTATATCTCTTGTTTCAGCTACTGTTTTGAGTGTTTTCTGTAGCCTTAATTCAGGAAAGTACGTGCTCAAGTCCATCACTATTTAGGACAGCACTTATACTTAACTATTTGTTACACACATGCTTATATGCTGTCCTGAATACAGATGATTTCCTGAATAGGGGCCATAATTAGGATTCTCAGTATGAACAACACATCTGTTAAAATCTGATCAATGGAACTGCTGAACCCAAAAGACCATGATTTTTTCAAATTGGAGACCAACTAATATGACCATCTTGTGGAAGAAGGACTTGATGTACTGTGGTGCCCTAAATAAAAATGTCAAATGTGGAGCAAAGGGGTATTTCTCAGTGGCCTCTGGTGAATGAACATACCTACCAAATTTCAAGAGTCTAGTTTAAGTGGGTACTTGAACAGTTGAAATCCAGTGAAAAAGATTGATAATTGGTAGCCTCTGGTAGAAAGGTCAAAGCTCTAATCTAGGATTTCTGTGTGTACTCAGTGGATGATAATGAATGAATTTAACAAATTTCAAGATTTTGGTTAAATAGGAAAATGAAAGTCAATTGTCATTCACTCACCCACCGTATCACAAGCATCTGTACTATATTGGATATTAAGTGCAGTTAATGAAGTAATTATTTTTTACTGATTTGTTTCACTAGGGACTTGGGATGTCATTGTTACAACTAGTGATGCTTCAAGCATGAGCCCTAAAATGTCTTTAACTATTTGTGGTGAAAAAGGTACAAGTATTCCAGTCTTATTTCCCAAAGGATCCCTTAAAAAGGCTGAGATTTGTCAGACATCAGTGGAACTAGATAAGAAATTCACCTCTATATGCAAAGTTCGCTTGGAAATAGAAGATGCCAGAAATGGAGAGATCTGGCATTGTCGTGAGGTAAAAACTACTAAAGCAAGCCCAGTTCTTTTTATTTTATTTTATTTTATTTTTAAGTTCTGTTCTTTTCATAATCTACAGTTGTTGTTTCCAGAAACAATTTCCAGTTACCGTTCAAAATTACATAACATTTCTTATTTACAAAGCAAGTAGATCTGCTAACAGTGTTGGTGTAGTGATTTCACAATGTGCTCAAAACATTTTTTATTAGAATATGTTTGAACAACAAAAATTCTGTAAACTTAAGCTGAATTTCTGGAGCACAGCTAACAGAGGTGCCGTAGTCTATAGCTTTTCCAGTGCTATCTTTTCATAACTGTTGCCACTGGCATAAATAGCAGTGTTTACATAATTTCAAATTGGCTATTACATGTTATGGACCTATGATCTAAGACCACTAATGAAGTGAGACACTGGAAATGCCTTTTGACAAAAATATCTGCCATTAAAGTTGGCATCCTAGAAAAAGAAATGAATAGCAGAAGTAACAATCTTTCCTCTGATGCCTAAGATACTGAAGCTAAAAACCTCATATCACATCAAAATTGCTGTGGCACTACACTGCACAGAAAAGATACTTATCAACTCTAGCTGGAAAAATAAAAGGAAGTATATAAGAAAGAATCCCTCCACTTTCAGTTTTCATTATGCCTTAGTCCATGAATATTTGTGTTTCATTTTCATTACAAAATTAAGTGGGAAAATGTTACTTCTCAGTCTAAATATGCGATGTTAAGCTGCAGGATGAAGCACCCGACATTTATCTGCTAGGCCAGTTGCTAATTTCATCTTTTTTTCCATATGAAATATTCATCTAGTAAGTCTGTTGATAAAGGCATAACTGCCTTTGGAAGATTGTAAAACATGGTGGATCACAATGGAAATTTGTGCGTTGAGGACAGAAGCTTGGTAATTACAAACAGTGATATCCATTAGCATGCTTTACTTCATTAAGTCATGGCAGTGACTCAAAGCTCAGTTCGAAGGAGCTCACTACCATTATATGGATAATGAGACTATACACAGTTACATTAGGTATGATTAAAAATACAAAGGGCATAAGCAAAGTGATAGCTATCTGGGATTAGAAAGCATTTCCCTTCCCTTAAGGGTGGGTTTTGCCATCATACTCCCATTGCAGGCAGGGCTGGCTCTAGGCACCAGCCCTCCAAGCATGTGCTTTGGGCGGCATTTTCACTCCTGCCCCACCCGCCCCCCTTTTTTTTTTTTGCTTGGAGTGGCAAACAGCCAGTTGCTCTGTCAGTGTGCAAACCAGGATCCGCACCCCCTGCCCAGCCCGGTGGTGCCCTGCACAGCCCACTCGGGCGGGGAAACGCTGTGCCGCCCTGGGGAGACTCAGAGCGGCAGCAGCAGCAGGACCCCTCCTCCCTCCCCGCATCCCAGGTCCCGCTTCCCTCCCTCCCCGTTTCCTCACACACTGTGGGAGCCCCTCTCGCCACCGCAATCCGGGCTTGGCTCCAGGGCCAGGGCTCTGGCGCTGGCGAGAGGGTCTCCCGGAGTGTGTGAGGATCCAGGGAGGAAGGGAAGTGAGGTCCCTTGAAGCTGAGCCCAGGCTGTGGTGGGGAGAGGGACTCTGGAGTTTGTGAGGAGGTGAGCGGCCATCTGGGCTCGTTGGTGCTGAGCAGGTAGCCTTGCAGCCAGAGATCCTCGTCTTCCTGCCCGCCGGGGTTGGGCCAGGGCGCGGTGAGGCTGAAGAGCAGCAGGTGGGGGGCTCTCCAGGTCCTCGGCCGCCAGCATGTCAGGGCTGAGGGCGGTGAGCAGGAACTGATCCACCTTGGCCACCAGCAGTGCCACGAAGCCCAGGGAGGGGGCCGTGTTCTCCGTGCCGCCCCACAGCTGCACTGCCACCTGGAAGTACTCCCGCTCCGTGCCGCCCAGCAGCTCCACCTGCATGGGGATGAAGTTGCAGCTGGGCCAGGGCTCGGCTGCCATGTGCTGGTAGCGGATCCCATGTTTGGGGGGGAGCCCACTGCTGGGGCAGCAGGAGGTGTAAGTAGGGGGGGCACTGGTGGGTAAGTGGGGGGAGCCCAGGGCTGGGGTGGGGGGCAGCCAAACATTTTTTTGCTTGGGGTGGCAAAAAACCTAGAGCCGGCCTTGATTGCAGGAATGCTTGAATCTTCATGTGAGGCATCTAGTACTGGCTATTATGAGAGATAGGATACTAGTCTAGTTCAACCACTGTTTGATCCAGTACAGATAGTTCCTGTGTTCCTATTGCTGTTTATTTAAATTATACAAGACTGGACTTCACAGTCATGGGGGTGTGCCCTCACAATACAGGGAAATGTCAGGAGCTTCATTCTGCTGTTTAACATTGGGACTGAGAATTAAAGTCTCCCCATTGTTGTAATTAAAAGCACTGACAAATAATTTTGTTTATGTTTTTGAATAAACTGTCTCACATCACTCTAACACAATATCCAGTACAAGAAATAACTATAATAGATGCCTCATTCTGGAGAAAGTATTAACCAAAATACAAGAACAGTTTTTATTCTTCCCACTTCTTGAAGAAGGAAAGCACAGTAAGTGAGGTCTGACTTTCAAGAAACTTTTCAGACATACAGACATCAGTATGAAAGAGAGAATTCTCTTTAGTTTAACTCTGTGCCAGAGCCTACGTTTCATTTTGTACTCTTTTCAATCACCTCATGGAAAATATAGAAGCCTTTTGAAGGCCTACATAATGATGCCACATACGTATGATTTTTGCTAACCAAAGACATTGAGCTTAGTGGTTGAAGTATTTGGTCATTTTTTTTAAAGGTAGTGAGGTAGATAATATAGAAAGTAAAGATTAGGCCATTTTTTTCATCTCCTAGTCAAAACACAGTTATTCTGTATATTTTCAAGTGCTTTTTCCAGTTTAGCTTTAAATGACTCAGTGGAACTTCTGTTACTTACCATGGGTGGCTATTCCGCAATCTAATAGCCCTCATTGTTAAAGATTGTTTTTAAAATTCAGTCTACAGTTTTCTTTGTTCACTGTCATCCCTTTATTTCTTTTATACAATAATTTACAGAGATTCAATACATTAATTAACAAATATTCTTAAGATCATATGATTCAGATGGTACTGATGTGCTAGATTTCTACATGTTCATTTTTTCCCAGAATTTCCTAGATAGGTTTTTTTTTTCCAACTATAGTTTTGACAGGATCTTAATGACAATTTGCTACCTTTCCTTCTCATGTCTTGTTAAAGACGAGCTTCAAAAGACCAGTTTAGAATAATAGTATTCATCTTTTTCTCTAATGAGTATCATGCCTCTTTAAGTTACAGATTATCTGTCTATCATAGTTTACATGAGAACCCCAGAACACAGATACTGAGATTGGCTTATGTTCTTTTTGTATGTGCAGGTGAAACTTCAACACAGAAAAACTAAAGAAATTCTAGAATTTCCATTTTTTCGGAACTTTGCAGATGCTGAAGGATGCACAGTGGCTGAACTTCCAGTTCTCACAGCTGGTTTTCATTTTTCAACAGGTTTGTTACTTGACAAAAACACTGAAGATTTGCTCAAGTATCATGGCTGAGATTTTCAAAGCAATTCAAGTGATTTTAACATACGTTTCCATTCATTTTAATGGGTTAATGTAGCTAAATCCTCTGCACTGCTTTGAAACTCAGTCCATTTATTTATTGGTGCATTTTGTTTTCTGAGTATGATTAATTCCAGTTTCTAATACAAAGAGGTGCAGAACCCGATCACTGAAAAGATAAAAAATCTTGTGAGTGGCACTCATTTGAGTTCTTTTTTATCTTGACAATATTACTTTGTTTTCCTCCCCAAACAACAAAGGAAATTCCAAGGGAAATTATTCTTGGTGCTGCAGTTTCAGATAAGGAGAAGTTATGCAGTACCTCACACAAGATGCATATATTCTTGTGCTCCTACAAATTTAAGGCCTTCCTCATTTATGATACAGTTACCAAGTTTCCCCAGAAACTTTCTACTGTGATTTGTGCCTTTCTCACCTCAAGACTAGATTTTTGTAATGTGCTTTGCTTTGAGCCTAAACCCATACATAAAAGAAGCTAGTGCAGAAAACAGTATCTTAAGTAGGTACCTGGACTTAAGGACATTACCTCAATGCTCCTTCAGCTGCACTGACTTCCTGTATTTCATGGGTGGAGCTTAAGGTATTAGTTATAACCTATCAGTCCTAAATGGTCTGTGACCATCCTGCTTGAGAGATCATCTTTCTTCATCAGCCCTATAGCCATAGTTAATATCAGTGAAGGCATTCTTGCCAGAGCTCTCTTGATGTAAAACTGAGGAAGCTATTGACAGGATGTTCTCTATGAGAGCCACTTGACTTTGAAATTCTTTCCCCTGAACTCTTGCTCCAAAGTAGCACAAATGTGTTGACTTTTGGGGGATGCTGCACAGCTCATCTTTTTAAAGGATTTTTTGGTGTGAGCGACATTGCCTGAGTGGTAATGTTAGACAGGAAGTGATGTTTTTTCCATAATTTTGATCCCTTTGTGTTCCAGGGGTCTTATTGGCTCCTGCTATCAGTAGAGTGGCTACTTGTGGTTTTGTCTTTGGGCCAGATCCTGAGCCCTTACCAAATGCCTTTTGCATTGTTCTAGTGATACAAAAAAGAGCACTTAAAGCTACGTTAACCAAGACAGCCAAAGATTCCTCAGTTGAAGGGGAATGAGGGGGAGTTGGCTAGAAGTAGGGGAATGGGACAGGAACATACAGTGCTCCTCCAGATCCTCAGCTGGCAGCACATTCCCTAAGGGATTACTGAAACTGGTGCAATTTAAAGCAGCCCTGGGGGTACTCTGGGTTATGCAGAGGTGCATTTTGAGCAGTGGCCAAGGTTCAAAGAAAGTGTAAAGGTTTCCTCCCCTCTCACTCCCTAAGCTGTGCTAAGTATGGGTTCAGCAAAGCCCAGGATGGAGCTTTTTATGTTTAGTTGTGGTTCTGAATGATTATTAAGGTCACCTAGAGTTTAGGATGGATGTTTTGTATGTTTGTTGTGCTTATACATACATATATAAATAAATACATAAATAGCTTGTTTTTCCCAGGGGTGTTATGTTTGCTGTTTTAGAGTGATCAGTATTGATCTATTATTACCTTTTACTCTCATTCTTTCCAACTCAATTTTTTTTCCGAGTGTTAATTATAATTACATTTGGTTTTTATTTTAATTACAGTGTAGTTTAAAAAATGATACCATTTTGCACAGCACTTTGATCAATTTGGCTAGGAATGTTCCAGAAATAAAAGTATAGTCATAATATGTATTAAAATAAATGTATTTCATAAATGTCCAAGCTTCAATACTTCTTTCTTTTCCCCCACATAACAGTAAAAGAGTATGTTCTGTACATTACTACGGCTGCATCCCTGAAGTCAGGAACAGATGCAGATGTGTATGTCACTCTACGAGGGCTCTTGGGAGACACAGGAAGAAGAAAATTGGCAAGGAAAGGAGAGGATCTTTTCACCAAGGGAAAGGTGTGGTTATCATTTCTAAAGGATCTATTGCTCTTCTAGGGCCTGATCCAATTCTGATTGACTTGATTGAGAGTTGGATAGGGCCTCTGGCTTCTAGCTTGTGATGTCCTGTGGCTTTTACAACATGTGGGCACAGGCACACACAGATATAAATATTACGCACAATAGAACTCCATTAAAAACATTATTAAGCCTGCAAAGTCAAGCACTCAAAAATTAGGAAATACCAGAATTAAGGTTATCTATGCAACCTTAATTTGGCTGCTTGTGCATTTGCATTATGATTCAGACTTTAATTACAAGCCACTCAGTCTCATGGATATTTGCTGACAGTAGAGGAATGGTGAGACTCAGAAATAACATGTTCTACTCCAGGCTATGAAAGGAAACATGCTTTTGAGTCAAGACCCTTCTGCCCCATTCCTGGCCAAGTGGACACAGACACTTTTGTCCATTCCCTGCAAGTGTGACCCCTTCTGCCCCATCCCTTCTAACTTGTCCCTGTTCCAATACTGGCTCTTTCCCGTCCTTTGCTCCTCATCCCAGTCCCATTCTCCTCACCTGGTCAGTCCCAGTCTCCACTCCTCAGACTTTTCATCCCAGTCTCTTTGCCCAGCAGTCCTAATCTCACTCTATACACTCACTGCATGAGTCCTAGTCTCCTACCTTCACTCCTTGTGTCCAGTCTCATTGTCCAGCCAGTTGCAGCCCCCCTTCTGCCTCCTCATCAAATCTGCCCTTCTCCCCAACTCTAACCTCCAGTCACCCCTCCCATATCTACATTCCCCATCCCAACTGGTGCTCCCAGTCCCAATTTCCCTTCCTGACTTTCTCATCCAATCTCAGTGTCATCATCCTCAAGTTCCATATCCCAATCTCTTTGCCCAGCCAGTCCCAGTCCCTCCCCCTACCAGCATCCTGCTCCTCATCAAATAAGTCTGTCCTCCCCAGGGGTGAAAGTGAGCTGGGTTGGACCAGTACTCTGTACCAGTAAGAACCTGCCACAGCAGTGCTTTAATGTCCCTGCCCTTTTTACCTCCCCTGTCGGCAGCCCTGCCAGTAGGGTCTGTACTGGCAGGGCTGCCAACGGGGATGAGGGAGGGGAGTGACGAGCAGCAGCGTTAAAGCACTACCACAGCCTTCCTTTGTCCTGCTCCACGCCCTTTTATAGCTTTGGCACAAGGCGGGAATCTTTTGTCTCTTTGGGTCCCCACTCCTCCTTCTAAATGGAAAAGTACCAGATTTAAGATGGAGTCCAGTATCATGTGATATGGTCATGTGTCACTGTAAAACCCCTAGTCTCCATTCTTCCTGCGTTGGCCCACACGTACACAGGAAGGCTTGCAGGTAAATAAACGATTTACAACCAATTGTCCTAGTCAATGGGAGCCATCAAATTCTAAACCACCATGAATGGCCCACACTTTGCATAATTACAACAGAACTGCAGAGTTATACTTCATATTTCTAACTTCAGATTCAAGAATGATATATGCATACAAATAGAAGGAACATATTCAGTAGTTTATAACCTTTGTTATGATACCTTACAAGAGACCTTTTTCATAAGGCATATTTCAGTTACATCATATTTACACTCTAAGCATATTTCCATAAAACATATGGAGTTCAACATCACACACACTATGATGTGTTCATCATCAGATCCTTTTATGTTCTGCGAGGTATGGCTGAGATACATTTAAATAAAGTGTTTTACTCTCAGGGTCGTCTAGTGGCTGAACAGTATAATTCAGGTTGGCATTTCATTACATCTCCCGCTTTCAGTTCTACAATCCCACCATTTACAATATTTGCACTATCATGCTGTCTTTGAAGTTCAGTACATATCAGTCTGTTAAGTTCTCTAACGGGGTTTCTAATTACACAACCTGAATCCATAACAACTTGGTCAGCTAGCTGTCCATTAGTTGCAATGACTGGCCACAGCTGGTATGGAATCTGTGAGTCATCATCTTGTTCTGCATCAGCCCTCAGTAGAGTTTGCTCTATTGATTGTTCTTTCTGAGCAGCAAACTGTAGATGTCCAAAATTAGAACAGTGGTTGGCTGGATTCTATCCAGTAGCTGCTATTGGTGTTGATCTGTAACTCAGAGGAGCAAGGAAGGGACCTTTCTACTATAAGATTTTCTTGGCCGTCTGTACAGCTCTCTGATCCTCTCAGTTTATTGAGAGTAATGTGGGCTGCTACTATATGATCAATATCATATTTCATTCACAATAATTGAAATTCTGCTGCAGTGAATTGTGGTCCATTATCTATCACTAGTTGTGCTGGAAAACCAAAGTGAGCAAAAGTGCACTTCAGTTTCTCCATAACACTCCAATATGTTGTGTCTTTCAAATACATTATTTCTATGTTCCTGGAAAAACAGTCCACGACAACAAGGTAATAATGTCTTCTGATTTTGCATAAATCTGCAACTTGTCTCTTCCAAGATCTGTCTGTCTGTTGTTAAAGATTCTTTGTGTTGCTCTGTTAGTTCTGCAACATTCACATTCAGATACTTTATTCTTTATGTCTTTGCTTATGCCCAGTCAACACACTGACTGCTTTGCCCATTCACTGCATTTAGTTAATCCTTGATATCTTTCATGGATGAGATTTAGGATTTCTCCTCTCATTTTGTTTGGAATTATGATGGAATTGCCTTTAATAAATAGTCTATTTGACTTGCATAATTGTCCATGCACCTCAAAGTAGTCTCTTATCCTCTTATGTAGTCTCTTATGACCTCAGAAGGTCATCTAGTCCAACCCCCTGCTCAAAGCAGGACCAATCCCCAACTAAATCATACACTGGTAATCCCAAAAGGTAATCTTTGAAAGCAAAATCTCCTAAAGGGTGTGATAAATGTAGTCAGTTTAGCACTTTCTTTGGCTAAAGGAATTTGCCAGAATCTGCTCAAGGCATCCAACTTGCAGAATACTGTAGCTTCCTTCGCTTTGGGAAGGAATTAATCCAATGTTCAGAGGGTATATTTTTCTCTCACAACTGCTTCATTAAGTCTTTTAAGATCCACACAGATTTGTATTTTTCCATTTTTCTTTATAATCAGTACCACACCATGCTGTTGACTCAGAGATTTTCTCTATTGTCCCAATCTGCTTCACTCTCTTTAACTCAGCTGCCACTTTATGAACTAATGAGATAGGAATCTTGAGAGGTGTGTATACACTATGTGGTTTAGCATTGTTTCTTAAGGTTATTTGTACTGGATCTCCTTTCAAAAGTTCAGTATCACCAAATATCCCATCACGTTCTTCTGCCTGTCTCACTAGGCCCATCATGATTGTCACACTGCGGCTGAGAAGGTTGTTGGTCTGTGGTCATTTGATCACATACACTCTGAATGCATAGCTTTTGTCATAATAGGTTGTTCCTGTGGTGAACTGGCCCGTGCAGTTCAGAATACCTCAAGGGCTAGTCAGAGCTGTGTCAGGTGACTTCAGCTCTGGGGCAGGAGTGGGGCTTGAAGGTGATTGCAAGTCCCTTTTTAGATTACTCTGATGTCCCCTCCTGAGTCAATTTTAAATTCAATAGTCTTACCATGAATATTCAGTTTCACTCTCCAAACAGGTTCTGAGTCATCACAAGTGATAGATCCCAGAAACAGTGGCTCTTGATTGTGTATAATATGAGTCAACTCCCTGACTGCTTTGGTTCAGCAAACAGCGGCAAAATGTCCATATTTCATGCATATATTACATGATGTGCCTCTGGCTGGACATGCATAATCTCTTTGGGGTATGACTTGTTCCACACTTCATACATGTCGGCTGGAATTTGTCCCTTTTAGACTGGGAGTTCTCTCTCCCGATCTCAGGGGTTTTACAATAATGACTTTTAATACTCAAGTGTCTGTGTACAGTTTCTAAAGTAGTTTCAGATTTTTCAAGTTTATCAATTTTCTTTAGGTTTTGTTGTTTCACCAGTTCACACAGTTTTGCTATTTGAATAGCTGTGGCTAGGGTTAAATCTCTCTTCTGTTGTAGCTGCTGTGAAAAGTTTTTATCTGTTTACCTAATAACCAGCCTGTCTCTGATACTTCCATGTTTTGAATTGCCAAAATCACAGTTTTCAGCTTCAAAATGCAGAGCTTTCTTATAAAACATTCAACATTTCCCCTTGATTCTTGAATTGTGGTGAAAACATGCTTTGTTTCCTTCCCCATAGTGTAAATTAAAGAAGATACCTGTATATCTCCAGTTTCTTTGTGGAGTTTGTTTGCAATTTGAAATGTTGCAAAATACTGCTTCCAGTCTGTCCATTGTGAAGGTTTGTAAAAGCTAAAGTTCTCTGGGGTATTGAAGAGTGGCATGTTGATGAGATCCTGCAACCTTTGTTGCTGTTTTCCTTCTGTTTCTGTTCTTAGTTTACTCCTGACACCATGTCAAGTACTTCTGAACAAAATATGGACTGGCTATGGAGCTTGCTTATATACACCAGATGTGTTCATCGTCAGATTCTTTTATCCTCTGCCAGGTATGGCTGAGGTTCTTTTAGGATCATGAAGATTTGTAGTGATTTTGAGATAGAGAAGGAACTCGAAAGGCAGTCAGTCCACTCCCCCCTTTATGCCTTCAGCTGGAATCACAAGTAGATAAGGGCGCGTGTGGACCAAAAGATGCTGCTTGCAAGAATTCTCTGACTCTGGGCACATGGAGTGCATGTGCACACCTGCAATGGAATACAGAAATGAACTACACATCTCAAAGAACCTCCAGTTACTCTGGCCAAGTGATAAGGCTTTGGAAAAATTTGACTGGATTTTCACAGGGGCAGCAAAAAGCACGTGCTTGACATAAAAACCAGATTTTAAGTCCCTGCTCTTAACCTTGGGAGTGCATTAACTGTTCAAAGAAACGTTCATCAGAAAGTTTTAACATGGGGAAAATAACTTATTTTCCCCTACCCTTATTCTTGGAGACATTGAATCATTTTGGCTAAGTTTTTCCAAAATATATCACCCTGAGGCAGACACCTAACATGGAGAATTTCAGATAAGGTTTAGCAAAATAAGTAACAACTGAAAACAGGGGCTTATAATGGGAAGTGTTAGGCAAACTTAGGAGGGGTTATCAGCCCCAACTATTATATTATGGACATGGTTCTACCTTCCTGAACTTTCAGTGCAGAGCACACAATTCTTTTTTTACTTAGGTTAAAAAATATTATGCAATAAAGAAAATATAGGGCTTTTTTGTTCCATATCCTTCTCCAAAAGGATAAGAGCTTCACCCATGGAGGCCAGTTTGAGAAAAAGCAGACCTAGATAAGTAGTGGAAATCAGTACCAAACTATTGGCATGATCCTGCATGGTGGAGAAGTTCTCCAGTAAGTTCCTGAGCACCCTCAAATCCCAGTGGGAGTTCAGTGCTCAGTATGTTGCTGTATTGGGCCCTGTTTGAGACAGTTGTTCACAAGACAGCCAAGAAGTCTAGAGAATCTTTGTCAGTGTTGAGAGCAGCCAGTTGTCAATCAATGTCCTGGGTTGTGACAGTTGCAGTCCTGTCTTCTAGCTTTTGAAACTTTGAAAGTGGTTCACTGATAGCTGATTTTCTGGGCCAGCACATTTGAGAATTTAAATCTTGTTTAGCTCTTAGGTGAAAATTAATTTGATGTGTCCTTTATTGGATATTTCTGTACATCATATAGCCACTATGGGTGGACATGTTTGGTAGGCTGAAGAGAGGCCCAGGACTGAAAAAGCAGAAATGTTGCATGTCAGAATGGAGGCTGAATTGGCAGAGTTTCACTGCACGGGAGAAGCTTTCATGGTGTTTGCCTATACTGTCGGGTGGGAAAGATATGCCTGTTTTCTACCACAGGAAGCAAAGCAGGCATGTTCCTTTTGTTTCATTATTTAATTTGGCATAGTGTAGGAGTAATGTATAAATGTAACATAGTGTTCATACATTTCTAGTGAAACTTGGTAAATATTAACATATGTTTATTCTAGAGCCTGGCATGAAATTGTTATGTCAGTAGATGAGTGATTAGTAGCTATAAAAAAAATCAAATTCTCTTGATTTTGCTTCATGTCCAGTGAAAACAAAATTATTGCAGTAAAGGTGGTAGATGAATCTTGTAAACAAGAAGGGATAAATGGATTCTGTAAGTAAGTTTCTTGCCTTAGCAGCAATATTTTTGTTCATTTAATGTTCTTGGAAATTTCCAGATGTTTTCTTCCACTTATAAATAAGACTGTCAAATACGGAGTGCCTCTTTCTAGAACACCACACTCACATATTGTGCTGAGAGCATCCCTTCAGTTAGGGAATCTGGACATAGTGAGGTGTAGTACTTTGAAATACAACAGTCATGAAATTTGTATGCTGAACCTTAACAGTTAGTCTGACATTTTAAAATACACTTTTCCTCGCAATATTTTTTCCCCTAACTATCCAGTATCTGCTGGTGAACTGGAATAGTATTTCTGTTAGAAATAAGATCAAAATATGGTATCAGTCCAACACAATGTCAGGATTGTTATAAACAACAGCTAAGTGATGCAGAAATGTACAGAAAATAAAAAGTATTCAAATGGATTGTCAATGGATGGAAGACACAGGCTTCTCACTCAGCCAGATCTCTTCTTCACTGGAGCTGGACACCATCTGTCAGTTACATGATAATTAAAGGCTTGGATTAATTTTTAAAATTTCAAAAATTGCCTTTGTGGCTTTCAATAGGCCAAGTTTTTACCCTTATGAATCAAACGAAGAACTGATCAGGTGGTAAAGAAATTCATTTACCTGAACTCTTCACTTCGAATAGCTCCCCACAGCTGACCACATGCCCAGGGGAAAACAGTTTCAGTTGTAGAGCCAAGTTTCTGATAATCTTTCATCATCCTTTCCAGTAAATAAACATCTGATTCTGTGAGGCACTGAATGTCCTCATCTCCCTGTGACTTCAATATCTTGAGGTGTCTGATGCCCTTTCCAGAAGGATCAAGGTTAGGGGGGAGTGTGACGAGGCAATCTGCCACCTTAAGGGTAGTGGTGTCCAGGGGTCAGCCCATCCCTATCCCCATCCCATGGCATGGTCCCTTTTAGATTTTGGGATGTCTGATCTACAAAGACTGGAGAGATATTGGGAGAGAGGAAGATGGTCCTGGGAATAAGTAGAGTTCAGGAAGAATCTCTGGGTACATTCACACAGATCGCAGCAGTGACTCCCCCAGCCGGGGTCAATGGACTCAGGCTAGTAGGGCTCACACTAGCACTCCAAATCTAGCTGTGTAAACAGCACTTTGAAATTGCAGTCAGGCTGGAGCTTGGGTTCTGATGCCCTCCCACCGCCCTTGGCATCAGAGCCTGAGCCACAACTTCAAAGCATTGTATACCCAATTATTTTTAGAACGCTAGTGCAAACCTCACAAAGTCAAGTCTCTCCATCTGGGCTGGGAGGCTCGATACTGCGTGCTGTGTAGATGTACTCATTAAGGGCATGGAATCAGAAACCTTGCAGAGTGGGCAAGTCAAGGCTCCCCTCTTTCCCAGCTAAATCGGATGAGCTTTGGGAAGGGGACCAGCAAGTATTCTACCTCCTCCCTTCTAGCAAGGCAGACACCAGCAGGAAAAGGCTGTCCTGATGAGCCCTCTAAACTGGATGGTTAATTGACAATGTGTGCCCAGCTGCAGGAGAAGCTGGCTAAAGCCTTGCAGATTATTTGAACCACAACCCCAGCTCCATGAAGAAGAGCTCCTGTCTGAAGGAGAGAGATAGTGACTGTCCTAAGGCAAGAGGCAGAGGAACTCTGTGAAATACAACTCCAGCCCCCGAAGGAGGGTCTGGTAGGGAAGACTTCAGTCTGAAGGACCAAAATACTGACTGCCTTAAGGCAAGAGACAGAGGGGCTGTTCAAAATACAACCCAGCTGCTTCAGAGCAGGACTTGAGAGCAGCTTTGAAAAAGCACCTCCATACTGGCTAAGAAGAAGCACTGAGGAACCACAGATCCAAGATGGGGATAGCAGAGTCCATAGAACTAGTGAAGACATTGACAAGCATGGCAAAAGTAGAAGCAGTGCAAGGAAGTGGAAAATGGATTGAAGGAACAATCCATAGCCACCTAAAACAAGGTCCCAGGTGCTGGAATGCAGAAGAGAGAGCAGTCTGTGTTCCCCTACATCTCCCTCAGACCAAGAGTGGAAGTACAGGCCTCAGGAATGAAAGAGGCCAAAAAAACTGTGAATTCTGGACAGAGACCGAGGGCCTGGCTTAGAGGCCACAAGATTTTGGGTTTTTCTTATTTTGGACTTTTCTGTTAAACCCAAAAGAGGAAGGGACTGAGAGGTGACCTAACTGGAGGACTAGGCCCCAGAAGCAGCAGTCCATTCTGTGTATATGGGGCGGGGGGCGGCACAGAGTAAAAGAACCCCTGCCGCACCATGTCCTGACACAAGGGGCTATCCTGGCAGTAAGTGCGTGCCAAACAGGGAGTCGGCATGATCTTTTCTCTGGTCTGCTTGCATCTTTATACAGTAGTCTGTTGGATGCCTAATACTATTTATTCATCTTTTGTGAATGACTTTCATTCTCACAGATTTTACAGGCTATTAGCATAGTCTTGAACCATGTGCAGACATTGTGTAAACTTCAGTGTCCAGCTCTGTCCTAACAGCTTGATTTTGACCTGCAGTTCCATTACTATTTCCTTCTACGGGTCTGCCATTTTGCGCTGATGTTCTCCTGAGGTCCTTTCTATGCACCATTCTGCAAGCTGAATATATGTTCAATCAGATGGCTGAGAAGTATCCATATTTTTGTCTTTCAGATCATGATTTCTTTTCAAACCAATCCTGCACAGCAAAGTAATCCAAATGTTACACATCATATGTTGAGATTAAGACAAATATTTAAAGATCCACCACTTTCATGTACAATGGATATAGGGATTAAACTACTTTGCATTTTTAAAAAAGGAAAATCTCCATGAACATTTTAAACTCATATTATTCTATTGGTTGTTGGAAAGAGATTATATCCTTTCTCCTGCCCTATATTTAGACACTAACCACTCAGGTTGGTACCATGGTAACTGCAGCACACACAAAAATTGTTAGCAAGAGGTGATTGTTGGTGTTCAGTTTCATTGCTTGTTTATGAATTAAGAATGGTCAATTTTTAAATATTACTTTAGAAAAAAAAAAGCACACCTAGTGGAAATGGACTAAAAAGTGGACATCATATTGGAAGCACAATGATGGTCACCATGAAAAGTCATCATTTGTCAGCAGTGTCATACCATGATATATCTCAGAATATGTCTACACAGCAGCAGGGAGCATGCTTCCCAGCACATGTAGACAGACATGCTAGCTGTGCTTGAGCTAGTGGGCTAAAAATAGCAGAGTAGCCTGTGGTAGTGTGGGCAGCACCTTGGGTTAGCCACCTGAGTACAAAGGTACTCAGAGATGCCACAGTTAAGTACTCTGGTGGCTAGCCTGAGCTGCTGTCAGTCTGCCTTTCCTACACTGCTGTTTTTAGTGCACTAGCTCGAGTAGCGCTAGCCTGCATCTATCTACCCCTGCTGGGAAGCACGCTTTCATGTGCTATGTAGACATACCCTTAGATACTACAGTTTGCTAACTATTGGCAACATGCTGGCTCTCATGAGAAGTGTACCCAGTATAATAACTATAAAATTGAAAAGTGTTATTGATCCAAATGTCAGGTATGGCCCAAGTTGCCATAGTCAGCAACCATAATGGCTGGGATTACCAGGCCATTGAGTGAAAGGGATAATAGGACAGAGGACAGGAATCACTGTGAAACAGGCACAATGGAGGGTAGGATGGTGGAGGAGGGTGGTTGTTAAAAAATATTTTTAGGACAGGAAGAAAGATAGAGACCTTAACTACAGCAAACATAAGTCCAGAGTTATAGGAGTACGCGCAAAATGTCAGGCCGCTGCCAGGCTTCACAGCAACACAAAATTTGACAGTGTAGTACACCCCTCTTCTATTGGAGTTGAGCAGCCACCCACTAGGCCAGGCCATCGATAACCTGATAAGGAATTCATACAACTCTGCACAACTTAGTGAAACCATAAAGGGTTCCTCCTCCTCTTTCTCTGTAGCCTCTGCAAAATCTGGACCAGCTGACCTGTTGACTATAGTTGGTTAACTAATCAGTCCAAAACTTCTGCATATGATCTCATGCTCTTTATACCTCATGCTGTTGGGAGTTCTCTTCCTCAATCACAGAAAACCCTAATCAAATCTGAGACAATCAGTCCAGCACTGTGGATACAGACCAGCCAGACCAGCAAGGGAAAACTGCTGCTTTCACTGACCCAGTTTGGACCAGTCTTCCAGGGAAAGGCTTGAAAACAATGGAGAAAATGAATTTCTGTTGTCATGAGCAAATGGTTCTGTGCGCCTTTTAGTTAATGAAAGATAGTAGGGGATACCTGGGTCTGCTTCACACTGAGGTCAGCAACACATCCCTCAGCATCAGCACAGCAGTGTTCCAAAAACTCGTAAACATGTTATTGAAGAAGCCATTAGCCAGTGATCATGACCTTGCTAATTCCCATTTGTATTGAATAATTTCCTTAGGGAAGGTCTGTAAGAATAGCTGCTTGTTAGACAGAAGAGAGAGATTACCTCTGAACAGGTTAAGATCCAGGGACACTGGTTGTAGGATTGGGTTTCATAAATTTTTATTGCAAGAAGGTACCATTTTGGTCATCTAGTCTGACCTCTATATGAACAGAAGCCATAGGCCTTTCTTGTATTAATTCCTGCCTCAAGTCTAACAGCTGTAATTCAGTTAGACCGTATCTTTCAGAAAAACATTCAATCTTGATTTAAAAATTTCCAGTGATGGAGCAGTTGTTCAATAGTTAACTACCTTCACTGTTAAATATTTGCACCTTATTTCTTAGTTTGAAATTGCCTAGCTTCAATTTACTGCCATTACATTTTGTTATGCATTTGACTGCCAGACTGAATAGCCCTCTATTACCAATTTCTGCTCCTCATGTAGGTACATAGTCTGTGATCAAGTCACTCCATAACCTTTTCTTTGATAAGATAAATAGATTGAACTCCTTGACAATTTCCTCTGAACACAGTATTTGAGTACAAGTCGCACCAGTGCCAAGTACAGAGGAAATATAACCTCTCTACTCCCACTCAATATTTCCCTGTTTATACATCCAAGGATCCCATTTACCCTTTAGTCACAGCTGAGAGCTTACATTCAACTGGTTACCTCCTGTGATCCTCCCCGCCCACCAAGTATTTTTCAGAATCACCATTCCTCAGGATAGCATCCCTCACGGTTACTTGCTGGAAGGTTCTCTGCACCTTGAAGTCTCTAAACCATGATTTGAGGACTTCAATGGCTCAGACACAGGTTTGATACAGGAGTGGGTGGGTGAGATTCTGTGGCCTGCATTGTGCAGGAGGTCAGACTAAATGATCATAATGGTCCCTTCTGACCTTAAAGTCTATGATTCTATGATCCTGTAAATATGGCCCAAATTCTTTGTTACTAGATGTTTGACTTTACATTTGACCATGCTGAAAAACAAATTGTTTGCTTGTGTCCAGTTTACCAAGCAATCCAGAAGGCTCTATACCCATGATCTATCCTCTTCATTATTTGCCACTCTCTGATTTTTGTGTAATCTGCAAATTTTATCAGTAATAATTTTCTATTTATACCTTTTTGAAATATTAGCACCACATTAGATTTCCTCCAGTTTTCTGGAATTTTCCCAGTTACAAGACATAATGGAAAAAAATCAACATTGATGGTGCAGAAATCACCTTGGCTGGTTCTTTTAAAGCTTTTAGATGCAAGCTATCCATATCTCCTTATTTTAAAAAGTCTAATTTTAGTAGCTGCTGTTTAATATCCTCCTGAGTTTACTCTTGAAATGGAAAGTATTCCATCAAAATGATCTGATGGCACCATCTGGCTTTTTCCCAAAAACAGAACAGAAATATTTGTTGAACTCTTTGGTCTTTTCTGAACTATTATCAACAATTCTGCAATTTCTGTTTTGTAATGGACCAATACTGTTGTTAGGATTCCTTGTGTTCCCGACATACTTTAAAAATCCTTTATATTATTCTGGCCATATGTTTCTCTTTGTGTCCTTTTGCTTCCTTTATCAATTCTTTACAGTTCCTAGCTTCTAATTTATTCCTAGCTTCTAATTGATACCAACTTCCTCTTTTTTCCATTTGTTATGTGTATATAATACTACTATTATAACTGATTTCACTGCCCTTCTAAGTCAGGCTGGTCTTTTAAGCAATGTATTCCCCCCCCCCTTTTTTTTTATTGTGGCTTTTGGGGCATCTAGTAAAATGTTCTTAAAAAGTTTTCAATTATCATTCACATTTTTCTATTTAAATTCCTTCTCCCAGCTGATTTGGCTCCTAATTGTTTTCAGTGCTGTGGAATTGGCCCTTGTACTATACCAAGTATAGCTATTATTGGTTTGTACTTTATTGTGTTCTCACATAATAAATATAATCAAGTCCTGATTACTAACACCTAAGCAACCACTAATGTTTAGTTCTATGATCAAGACAAGGTCCAGTATAGAATTTCCCCATGTTAGATGCAACACATTTTGAGTTAGGTGATTTTTATAGTTACATTTTAGAAATTCCCAGAATGTTTTAATACCAGCATCTTGAGACTTACCACTTATGTCACTCAAATTGAAGTCTCCCATGAACGTTTTCCCCCTACACATTATAAATAGGTGCTTGTCCTCCTGTTCTCTCATGTGATTTGGTGGTCTGTAGCAGACACCATCTAGGACCCTATCCTGTGCTTTGTCTGTTAGGACATTTATCCATAAGCATTCAAGATCATTTGTTTCTGCCATTTTTGACATAGAGTGTCACTCCCACTCCCCTTTTACCCACTCTGTCCTTCCTACAAGCGATTTTAACATCCCAGTCATGTGAATTTTCCCACCAGGTTTCAGTAATACCAACTAGAACAAATTTGTGCTCATAAATGAGAAATTCCAATTCTTCTTGTTTGTTGCCCAGATGCCTAGAATTGATGTATAGGTAATTTAAAGAATTTCTTGAACCACAAACTCTAGCAGGATGCTTACTGCTCATGTTCCAATGCCATATGATGTTAAGAATGAGTTAAGGAATGTTTTTTCATTGGAAAATGATGATTTGTTAGCTCAAAACATTCTGCAGTCATGTATCAATTTTGACTAAATTCTAATGGAAAGAAGCGTGTTTCTGATGGAACCCTGCCTGCCAAGCAAATTCAACAACTGACTGGCTGTGTTCCAGAATGGAGGCCCTGAAAGCCCCAGCTTCCAATCTTTCAGGCTTATGACTCCTCGGCACCCTGGTCTCCCGAGGTTCAGGGTCCCTAGCTCCTCAGCAGCCTAGAAGTCGCCAGCTGTGTGGGTAGGCTACTTAGGCTCTGAGCAGCTTGAGAAGGCATTGGGAACATTTTGAAAAAGTCAAAATGAAATGTCATTTCAACAAAATGTTGGAATTCCTGTTCTGTAGGAAATTCCAAATGTTCCCATTTTCATTCTGTTTGGGAACAACATTTTTTTTTTAATTTCAGAGTTTTCTGTGGAATGAGAATTTCAGGTTCCAGCCAGCTGTAGTTAATAATGTCAGCCTCCTGAGCAATAAAAATGTCTCCTCCTC
This sequence comes from Chelonoidis abingdonii, assembly GCF_003597395.2. NCBI lineage: Eukaryota > Metazoa > Chordata > Testudines > Testudinidae > Chelonoidis > Chelonoidis abingdonii. The sequence goes on from NC_133770.1 coordinate 231,146,830, forward strand.
ATGGCCCTGATTGGGACCTGCTGCATGTTCTTGTTTAATCCGAAACCTTCCTCCACTATTCTCTCCACAAACACACATACCATTTCTGATATATTTTATTACTAGTTCTCTTCATCTCCGGGAGAACTGAAACTCCATAGTTTGCCTGGCACTAGATTTTGAAACAGATGAAGGGGGAGGTGTCCTAGGCTTGCAGATCCAGGCACAAAGTGAATGACTTTGTAGGGGAACTGTATTCGTTTGAACCTGACCTTCATGCTCTTTTAAACACCTGTATTCTGTTTTCTTTCAGTTATGTTCTTTTCTCTTTTGTATAACATAATCTGTAGGTATGAAAGGCAAAATGCTGGAATTAATTATGGCATTAAAGATATTGGTCTCTGTAGTAGTTCATTATAGTAAATTCATTTTACTTAAATCCTGGGCCAAATGCTTTTGTAACGTAGTTGGATTGCAATTACTGCCACTTATGTGTTATGTGCTACTATTCCTTCTGAAACATTATTGTTGTTTTTATCATGAGAAAAATCTTGTTTAAAAAAAGATTCAGTTTCAGTCAAATTAAGCAAAGGGTTCAGGGTTCTCTTTTTTCTCTAATCTTGTTGCAGACAGATGAACTGTAGAAGTCTCTAGTTACACATTCATTTTCTCTTAAAAGGGTTTTGATTTTTTTGTATACTGAGAGAGAAACATTTTAAGGTAATTTTGGATGAAAGTTGAACCCAAAACAACCCTGAGTTACACACATACGTGAACTTTGGGAAAGATAATGTCTGGATCTTCTAGGGATTAATAAAAATCAGATCCTGAAAGAAAAATTGTACAAAATAGTGAGAACCTGAAAAGTGAGGGATTAGCAAGAACAAATCCTTCTTATGTGTTTTCTGCTTGTACAAGTATTTCACAATCACTGAGATTCAGAATGTAAGGGCCTGATTTTGATGTGTCTCAAACTAGTAAAACTCTGACTTCAGTGAAGTTCCTCAAAATTGAACAAGTGAAATCAGAATAATCAGGCCTCAAATCAATGGATTTGCAAATCTCTGCAGAAAACATTCCTCCTCTAGATGCTCCCAGTTTCTTCTTTAGTGAAAGCCTATTTAAATGAGTAACATTAAGAACATGGGAAATCACTGTGCCTGCACATTTTTGAAATTAAGCATATGGTGTGCCTTGACTTGCTACTTTCAGTTCTGCTGGGAATACTGTCACTAACAAACTATCAAATCTGAACTACTGAGAATATGAAACGATTCGCATTTATAAAGGTAAACATTACACAGAGGCTATTTAGTCAAAAGCTGTTGCTGCTGTTGCAAGAGCTATTGATACTACTACAAACAGCAATAAAGCTTCCAGTGCTGCCGTTGAGGATGCTGGGTGACGTTACCTGAGATTATGAAGTTTAAAACTTGAATCCTAGACCAACACAGCAGCACTTAAAGGTGATCTGCAAAGGATTTCACAAAAGCTGGGCTTGCATTCTCTTTTGCTTGTTTACAGTGGATAAAAGAAGGCCTGAAATGGTTGGTTGGTTGCTCCCTTGTTTTTGAAGTTCTTCTCCTCTTCACTGCCTACTTTTTTTTTTAATCTGAGCATTATCAAGACTTTCAGTTCTTGTCTTTGCTGGTTTTGCTGGAGGAGCTGTTTAGAGGATGTATACAGTTAGCTATTATACCTTAATTCAGGGCTGCTCAACTTTCAGCTAAGAGTTCATTTCTCGAAATTTTCAATTAATTTTTGATGTTAAGTGGAATTATTCATGTACGCACAATTACGTGGTGTGAATATGCTGATAAAAATGAATATACATTCTGCTCCATAGACAATGTCTAGTTTTCAGTGGTTAACATGACTTTTCTCCATTCAGGTCTGAGTTCCAATTATGTAGTTAACTACGATGCACTTTTTTTCTGGGGAAAAAATAAAAGAAAAAGTTTAAAAATTCCTAAAATTCCCTGTCTCCTGCGTACTCTTTGTCCCTCACTTTCTTTCAACTCCAGTCAGCCCATCCTTTTTCCTGTTCATAAGTTAAGGAACAGAAACACCACCATGTGGCATAGGAGATGAGTCTCACAATTCAAATATTGAGTATCCAAAGGGACAGTCTCAGTGAACAGCATACGAGCAATCATAGACTAAAAGAATCCACATAAAACATTTGCTGAACAATTGTGGATAGTGACTTAATTCTTTAAAATGTCCTTCAATGTCAATCATGGTCAGTCTGTGAACAAAAAACTGGATTAAATCTGCCGGATCAGATTGTCTCCAGCATATTGTTGTTTGCAGTGTTGTTGTAGCTGAGTTGGACTCGGGATATAAGGGGGACAAAATGGATGAGGTAGTATCTTTTATTAGACCAGCTTCCATGTGTACAAAAGACAAGCTTTCGAGCTAATTGCCAAGACCTGAAGAAGAGCTCTTAGGAGCTCAAAAGTTTCTCTCTGTCACCAACAGAAGTTGGTCCAGTAAAAAATACTGCCTAGTCACCCACCTTGTCTCTAGAAAGGTGTTCATTCACCTCTAGTAACGATAGTTGCTGGCCATTTTGTTCTCACTTTTAATTCGTTTTTTTGACTATGCTTAAGCTCATTTTGTCACTCAAGCTTTCAAAAGTACACCTAAAGGTAAAATGTGCTCTTGTCTATGCTGTGAGTTTACTCTTGCTCTCACAGCTCAAGATATTAATTGCTCAATCCAAAGTTTATTAAGTGTCTGAATCTCTTGCTGATCTAACCATCCCTGGATTCCTGAGATTCTGACTATTTTAAGACAAGTGCATCAGGATTACAGGGATGTCACAGGGTGACGGGCCCATTTAAGGAGAGATGGGACCACCCATACCTCTGCCATAATTAATTAGCTGCTTACCAGCTGGAGGGGCAGGGCTAAGGGACCTGGGAGGGAGCTTAATGGACACTTGGCCCTTATAAATAATCATTGTGAGGTCAGTCTGGGAGTGGGCAGCGAGTAGGCTCCTGTGGAAAATCCTGAGCCAGTGCCTGCAGGGGGCAGGGTACTCCAGGAAAACCAGCTTTGCAAGCCTCCTGTTTTATACAGGGGCAGGGAAGGAGGTAAGGAACATAGCTCAGGAGGGGCTGAAAACAGTACTCCAGTGGAGCTAGCGTCAGGGCTGCTGCTCTATCCCAGAGCCAGGAAGACTAGAACAGATAGTCCAGAAAGGGGCTGGTAACAGGGCCCAGGTGACAGGCTGAAGACCTAAAGGGCAGAAGAATCTTTTTTGTTTCCTGGGACTTTACGGCGGGGGGGACCTTTTGCTGCCCTGGAAGGAATTAAGTTTTGACTTGTCTGGAGATCTATGGCACATCTCGAGCAAACCTCACACACAATTCAGTATGTGGAGACCCACCTTGGGAAAGGACACTGAGGCAGGGAGCTCCGGAAGCACTGCACTTAGCCAGTGGGGAGCATTACAGAGTGGCCAAGAAGATAGAGAAATTACAGAATATGATGACTAACCCAAAATGAACTTCAGAGCATTCAAACAGGTTGACTGAGACAACCTAAAGATATAAATCTTTTGAGAAAAAAATGGTGATTTGGAAACGAATGTCATAAATCATTAGTTTATATTTCCCCTGAGACACTAATGGAAGAGTTGCTGAGTTCTTCAGCATGTTGAAGGCTTTTTCCTTTAAATTGCAGCCTCTGATCCTGCAAACACTTCCGCATGTGATTTCAATGGGACTACACATATGCTCACTGTTAAGCATGTGCATAAGTGTTTCTAAGATCAGGACTGTATTTTTTAACATATATTTTATAAATTCAGTCTTGTCCCATAAACAAAGGTTTGAAAGTAATGAAGGAAGTGAGTCATTTGCCAAATGAAATTTGTTATATGCCTCTCTTAACTAACAATGCATTGTAGGGGACACCAAGGTTCATTTGGCTCTGAGTTTATGAATAATTCCCTCAGAGTCAACAGCCTTCTGAATATGTGTTGGCCAAGAAACCATCATCCAGTGACGGTCACCAACTCCCACTCCTCTTGCACAGTTTCTGTACAGAAAATCTATAAGTGTGGCTGTTTAGTACATTTATTCTTCTTCAAGTGCTTGTCTCTGTGTGTAGTGCACTTCAGGTTGTGCATGCAATCCATATGCCCAGGACCAGAGAATTTTTCTTAGCAGTGACCATGTGGTCCACCCATGGGCCACTGCTTTCTGTGCTCCACACCAAGGATTTATAGGAGAGCTGCTGGACCACCATCATTTCAGTTCCTTCTCACCTCTCGTGGTCTGGAACAGACACTCAGTATTTGTAGTAGCTTCTTTGCCCTTTCTCTGTAAATAGTTAAAATGTAGTTAGTTGTAGTTACTTTGGTCTAACTTATCGGGACAGATTGTTAGGGTTTGGTTCCTCATTTTGCCCTCCCCCACTTCGGCAGGAGAGCAGTCCCCATCCCTCCTGCCCTATGTTCTCCACTGGCAGCAAGAAAAGCATGCCAGTGATGCCTGGCTTCAAGAGCTGTGCGGACTGTCAGAAGCCCTTCATGGTAATGGATGATCATGAGGCCTATTTGTACTTCCTGGGTAAGACTATGTCCCTTCCAGGTGCAATATCAGCAGATCATTTGTGAGAAGGACCAAGCAGTTGAGTTTTAGCTCAGAAGATTCCTCATGGAGAAGTTCATGAGAGTGGGGCTGGACTCTGACTAGGGAAACCCCCCGTTCATCAGTCTGAATAAAGTGGGAGTGTGCCTTCAAGTGCGCCTCCAGCTGGTTTCAAGGCCTCCATACCCCTCATACTTTCCCATCGGCTCCAAGAAACTCAGATCAGCAGAGTCAGGGCAGATGTGGAAGTCACTAGAGGAAAAGTTCCTTGTCTACATCCTCCAAGAAGAGGCAGAAGTTCCCATCTCGTATCCAGTAGGGGAGGACCTCACACTCCAGATCGGGACTGTCCGGTACTGGGAAGGACTAGCCTGGAAATTGGTTGGGGGGCCCACATGGAGGGGGCAGGTGGCCCAAGGGACATAGTCTCCTTGTGAGTCAATACTCCATATCAACATGTTGGAGTTGAGTGCAGTCAGTGTGATCTGTGAACAATTTTTCCCTTGCATTCAAGGCTATTCAATCCAGGTGTTATAAGACAACATGACAGTGGTCTTTAATACATCAACAAGCAAGGAGGGGCACATTTCCTCACAGCTCTGCACAGAGATCATTGCCCTTTGGAACTAGTACATAGCTTTGCAAATTACCCTGACCACCATCCATCTGCCAGGGGATCAAAACACCAAGATGGACTCTCTCAGCAGACACTTCTCCAGAGAGCATGAAAGGGAGAGGCATGGCCCAACTCTACATGAAAATTTTGATTGTGGGGGGTCACCCAACCACAGATTTGTTTTTGTCCGATGTAAACAAAAAATGCAAGTTCTGCTCCAAAGAGGGTTGCAGACAGGATCTCTGGGTGATGCTTTCCTCATATGATGGTCAGAAGCCTGAGCTAGACATTTCTCCTGATCTCTCTGTTATCAAGGGTATTAAGGACAGTCAGACAAGACAAAGTACAGATGATTTTCACAACACCAGATTGGGTCCATCAGTTCTGGTACTCCGCATTGTTACACCTGTCAGTCTGGCTTCGTCTTTGTCTTCCCCTGGTATGAGATCTCTTGACCCAGGATGAGTTGCAGATTCACCACCGCAGTCTGTTCACACTTCGCCTGAGGTCGTGATATTTGGATGAATGTCAAACCTAGAGATGGCTGGCTCAGCAGATGTATAGGGCGTACTGAACAGCAGCAGGATGGACTCTACCAGGAGGTGCTACTTTGCAAAGTGGAAGAGATTTGAGATCTGGTGTGATCAACAGGGAATTCCCCCTTTTGTGGTTGGGTTGCCAAACAAGCTGGATGACCTATTATTCCTGAAGTGAGGGGGCTGCCTCTCAGCTCCCTCTGGTTTCCCCTGATGTCTATCAGTGCATTTCATTTGCTGATAGGCACCTACTCTATGTTCTCACATCCAGTCACATTCTGGTTCCTGAAGGGACTAGTTAGAGTCTTCCTTCCAGTGGTGAAGCCTACACCTGCTTGGGACTTGATTTTGTCAACTCTGGTGGAGATGGGGGAAGGTTGTTTGAACTGCTCACTGCAGCACCTTTCTATGAAGGCATTCCTGGTCACAGTCATATTGGCCAGAAGGGTAGAGGAGCTAGGGTTGCTCATGGCAGACTCCCTGCCTCCCAGGATCTTCCACAAGGATAAAGCATCCATGAGGCTGCACCCAAAGTTCATCCTTCATGTAGTGTCAGACTTGCACCTCAACTAAAGCACCCATTTACCTGTGTTCTATCTGAAACCACAGGCTAATAGGGAGGAGGTGATGTGCCACTCCTTGGATATGCGTAGGGCCCTTGCCTTCTTCCTACAAAGTAATTTCAGAAGTGACATACACTCATCTCATTCACAGAGAGGATGAAGGGAGAGGCCATTTCCTCTCAGATACTGTCAGTAAATCTCGGACTGTTCTCCTTGTTCTCTGCTACAAGCTGAACAAAGTCCCTGGTGGGGTAATGTGAGGGCACACTCAATGAGAGCCCAGGCAGCCTCAGGAGTCCCCTTTAAGGAAGTACCTATTGTTAACTTCTGCAGAGCAGCAGCCTGAGGCTTCGTGCACCTTCACCAGATGCTATGCACTGGTACATCCAGATGCCTTTTATGCCTCCCTGGGCAGGCCAGTTCTGCAATCTGTAGTGATATAGAATTCCAGGCACCCCCCTTCTCAGGATGGGTGCTGCTTGTGAATCATTTGAAGTCCACTACACATGGGGATGAGCACTTGAAGAAAAAGGAAAGGTTGCACTTTTTGATGTAAGTAAAGTTGTTTGAGATGCATTATCCCTATGTCTAGTGCACTACCTATCCTCCTTTCCCACTGCCTCGGTTCCCTTAGTGTGGCCTAGTGGAGAAAAAGGAACTGAAATGGTGGAGGTCTGGCAGCCCCCTTTACACCCTTGGTGTGAGCACAAGGAGAGTGGGGGTGCATATGTGGACCAAATGCACACTACTAAGAAAAATTCTTCAGTCCTGGTCACATGAAGCCTATGCACATGCTAATAGTGCACCACAGATAGGAGCAATACATCTCAAAGAACTCCAGTTACTACAAGCTGAATAAATTTTCCTTCCTGGGAAAGATAGCCCCACCCTAAAGGCCTTTATTTCCACTACTCCTGTCTCCCAGCCCTACCTTTTCTTCTCCACAGTGTGAATCTTGGGGTGCATTTTGCCCACAGCTAGACATTTTTTTTTAAATTGCACCTCTAGAAAACATTGTTAGAGGTTTGAGGAGAAAATCTTACCCATAAGGGATATTAGGCATCCAAATGATGTGCCTAGAAAAGCGGAGGTGTTTTAGGAGTAGATTAGAGAAAATACATGTGCGGCTCTTGCTCCTTGCACGAGTTTGGCTTTTTTAAGCCCTGTTATCTCTGATTCTGTTTGTATTTTACTGAATTACCCTGAAAATGCTGTACCTCAGCCTCCTCTTATTTTCACCTGGCTCACTGTTCTGTTTCACTGTATTTCACATTGGCGGTTCTGGTTCCATACTCGTTTATTTGTTGACTTTGCCTGTTTCAGGTGGATGTTTTCCGGGTGGAAGCAGTAGATGTTGGGTCTCTGCAGGAGCTGGTTGTAGATAAAGGAAAAGGATCTGACTGGCAGCTGGAGAAGATTATTGTGCACGAGCCAACATTTTCTGGGACAAAGACACTGTTTATGGCTCAAATATGGCTAAAAGATGGGAAAAAATCTGCCTCAGTAACTCTAAAAGCTACAGGTAAATATTATTTTAGAAATATATTATTTACTAAGAAACTAATTCAAAACTGCCAAATGCAGCTACATTTTCTGTTTCCATAACAAGTTATAGTATCAGATACTTTAGTATCTCATTGTAATTAAGTAGGAACTACAATCTCTGAAGCTGTTCAGTTTTAGTACTGTTTGATAATCCAGTATTTTACAGGGTGCTAATTTCTCCTCTGTTAGTCCAGATTTATACTGAGGCAAATGAGAACAAAATCTGGCCCACTCTATGTATCTTGCTGTCTCCCCAAGTACCACTTCTATTTTGTCCCTTATGACAGGATGTTTTTAAAGGTGGCTGCCTACATTCCCATAATGTTTAAATCCTGCCCTCTGCTGTTTTGCCAAGCAAGAAGGATCAGTTTAGATAGTTTGCCCCACTGCATTCAAGTAGTGGAGGAGAATGTCTCCATAGTATTCAAGATGGCTGTCTAACATACAGCACATTCTCATGATATAGAATATGATATGTTGGAGGTGTGTCTAGCCAGCATGTATGCTGCAGCCAACAGCAATCTCTAGCCAGAGACAAGTTCAGTCATATTATGCTCTGGTTCAGAAAAGTAGTAAAGTACACTCCATAAATGGTCCCTTAGTCTACAATGAAATATTTTGTCCTCACTGACAGTATTACTGTAGCAGAAGCCACAACAGGGTGTGACTGTTCACCACAGCTGCATTGGCCATAGCAGAATTTGGCCCAAAGGCTGCTATTAATGTGTTGTAGTCAAAGATTACTGTTACAATATATTTGCTTTGTTTCATCATCCCTAATCCTCCAGCCTTCCAAAATATAAGGAAACAAAATGTTATCTTTATAAAAGCCAATAATATACGAGCTGCTTGAACTTTGCTCTGAAAAAAAAATTGAAACATTCTTGGAAAAATATATAAGGAATAAATTAGTATCTTCAAAATCACATAATGTTATAAATGGAGTCAAAGAATGAATATTGTTGAACTTCTATAGGAACACAAATGTCTTTCCTTGGTTTCATAGAAGAAAATATTGATGCAATTATAGCCTGATCCAAAGCTTATTGACGTCAGTAGGAGGCTTTCCATTGACTTCAGTGAACTTTGGTTCAGGCCTTTATCTGTAGTTATGACTTCTGGTCCAGTCCATTCCCATGGATCTTAATGAGAGTTGATATCAGTGGGAGCAGAATTAGTCTGTTAGATCAACTTAAAAATATCTGATCTATGCAGACACACCCAAATCCCTGGTAGCAGAATTTGTATAAACAAAGTATAAATGATTTTAAAATGAAAAAAAATATTTTATATGGATCACAACCATTTATAATATTGTGTTTGTTTTGGGCCCAGTTCATTATACAAAACAGTGTATAAAAGATGCTGGAGTAGAAAATCTCATTGTACTCTTCCTAGTCAAATCTTTAATCTCACTGATACGGTGCTCAGTCAACTGCTTCACCATAGATGAATACAGACATTCATTATAATTTAGACACTGCTTTACAAAAGCATTAATTTGGTTTTCAATCTTCTTTCAAATAGAAATTCAGGAGAGGAGGAACACAGCTGTCTTGCCGTTAAAAAAACAGCAAATGAAATCAGGTAGATCTGATGCCCTAGACCTAATATTGTATTCACTAGTTTAAAAATGATTATATGGGAGTTTTTTCATCACAAACTTATAATTATGTTTACCAGTACTGGCAGTTTTATCCTCTATGTAATATTAAGAAATAAAAATATACCTGCATATTAGTTGGTCAAAGTACAGCTAAATAATTTTGATACCCAATTAAAATGAAAATAAATGAACCTGTTATAAATTTTATTTTGGCTATCTTAGTGAACATATAAAAGAAAAAACATATTTATAATCTGTCTTTCCTTCATCACATTCCTTATTTCATTTGTTCAGAAGGCACATGGAGAATTTATTTCACAAAACTCTGTGAAGAAACAACAGAAGAATTTGAAAAGTCAGTGAAGAATATTTCTAACTTAGTCATGGTGTTTTATGGAAGCAATGGCCAGTCAAACCCAATTTCCATGGCAAACAAAGTGCGCCATCAAGCTGAGGATCAAGTAACATCTGATGTAAAAATATATATACATTTCCCTATCTTTTTAGCATCTCTTCTGAATTTGCTTTTATATAGAGATCAGCAAATAGGGACTGTAATATCCCACCTTCATAACAATTTGGCATCCTTTTGGGTATTCAAGAAGAGCAGAATTGGACCTTTAACTTGAATACCATAATTAATTTGTGTTTCTTTTATACTCTCAGAACTCATGGTTATAAAGCATATTCTTTGTCAACAATTACTCAAAATTAATTATGCATATCCAAGCAATTTGTGTGAACATTAAACATTTACATTTAATAGACAGTATAGTATGTAATTTAAATTTGAGTCTTCACTGATTTCTTATTAGCATATAAGGAACACCACAAATAGGGTGACCATATTTCCCAAAGGGAAAACTGGACACCGTGCAGGGCTGGCCCCAAGCCCTCCACCCATGTGCCTGGCCCCAGCTGCTCGCCAAAGGCACTCCCCAGCTGCCACTGGTAACTCTAATCCTGCTGGCCCCTTGCTTGAGGCTGGCACTGGTCACTCTAACCCTGCTGGTGTACTGGAATCCTTCCTCCCTCCACCTCTAGCCCAATGTCACCCCTGCATGGGACTGGCATCTCCACTCACCCCCCTCCCCACCGCATGTTCCTCCGCACCTCATTTTTCTGACAAAAACGGGCATTTGTCCGCTTTGCCAAAAAAGTCAGGACAGGGCTTAAAAAGGGGACTGTCCTGGCCAAAACAGGATGTATGGTTACCCTACCACTAAAGGGTAAATATGAGATTTTGGAAAGCTCTTGCTGTTGTCTGATCTCTGCTGCCTTTGAACTTAACGTGGGTTTTGCCACTAACTTCAGTGGGAGCAGAATTAAGCCAGTGCTGAGCACTTTTGAAAATCTCACTCTTTTTTTTTTTTAATCATTCTGGATGTTAACTTCTTTTTTGTTACTCCCTAGGTACATTTCCCATTTGACTTAGGGATGCTTTATAAAGTGAGATTTGGACTTCAGAGTTTGGGAAATAACACATCCCAGTTGTCTCTTCATCACTTTAAAATGCAGAACACAGCAACCCTGGATACCTTTAGTCTCTCTATAAATAAAACACTTTCTTCTTCTCTTAATGGAGACAGATGGATTGAGCTCCCTGTAGAGTGGCCATTAAAAGCAGCACTTTCTGGTAGGTATAAATTTATATTAAAGAGGTAGAATGGTCCAGAAGGTTAACAAGTTCTAATAATACAACTGAAATCTTTATCAAAGTAGGATATTTTATTGTCTTCATTTAACATTTAATAAAATCTAGATCAGAATTCAAAATATATCTATTAGGGAAAACATTATTAATGTCTCTTAATTTCTGTACCTAGGGTGACCAGATGTTAAGGGGAAAATATCAGGACTGTTGCAGGGGGAGCTTTTTTTTTTTTTTTTAACACTCACTCGTCTAGGAATTTGGTGGCAATTCGTCGGAGAGTCCTTCAGTCGCAGATGGTCTTTGGCGGTATTTCAGCAGCGGGTAATAAACCTTGCTGCCAAAGACAGAAGCACCCGCCACCGAAACACCACCGAAGACCATCCACGACTGAAGGACTCCGCTAAATTGCCACTGAAGACCAGGAAACAAAATATCGGGACAAATGGCGTCCTGACCGTACTGTGGTTGGGATGCGGGACAAACGCCTCAAAATCAGGACAGTCCTGATTTTTTCAGAACATCTGGCCACCCTATCTGTACCATAAAGTGTGCAGTGGAAATATATTTTTATGTATTGCCTGTGAACATTATGAGTCATACAGAACAGCATTAGGAAATGTTTCTTTGTTTCTACTCTGTTTGTTCTGCTGCTGTTGGTGCTAACATCACTACTTATTATAGCTCATCTTCTAACAAGTGATTTTATTTTTCTTATGGCTGTACAGTCCAAATAATTATGCTTGTTAAAAATTAGCTCAAAATTTGTCTTATGAACACCATCTTTGTTTTAGCAAAGCAAAAGGGATCTTTTAATCTGAAACAGTCTTTCCACCCTTTCATATTTTTACAAGTGAGATAGTAAGTACCTGTACTGTCCCAAATGACACGAAATCAAATGTTTGCAGTGTTGTAGTAGCCATGCTGGTCCCAGGATAGCCATGTTGTTGTAGCCATGTTGGTCCCAGAGATACAGGTGGGTGACGTAGTATCTTTTATTGAACTACTTCTATTGGTAGAAGATACAACCTTTTGAGCTACACAGAGCTCTTCCTCAGTTTTAGTATTTATCAGAATATTCCCTTGGCAAAACAAACAGGCCAAATAATTTTTTATTTAATATTAATCAGTTTGTATTTAGTTCCTACTCAAAAGAGCATCCATTCATTTAAGTGTAGACCCTGAGTCTGCTCACTAAGGACCTGATCCAAAGCCCTATTAAACTCAATACTAGTTCTTCCATTGACCTTATTCATGCATTTGCCCATGATTCAGCAAGGTGCTCAGAGACATGCCTAACTTTAAGTGAGTAATCTCAGTATGATCATCTGTTCTTTTTCTTGAATGCTTTGGCTAGCAGTAAACGCTTAAATGTCATAATCTGGAATCAAACTTCGTACTTCTCAGAGCTCTCAGCAGGAATGCAGAATAAGGTCAATTGTTTTCACCTTTTATACACAGAATCCAAATGGTTATTAAAAATATCTAGGCACTCAGGTGTGCTTCATGGAGGAGAATGATCGCTAAAACACACAAGTGTGTGTATGTATATATGTACACACACACAGTCAGACAGTGTGGAATTATGAGTAGAGAGCACTGGAGTGGAACTTTGGAGACTTTGGTTCTGTTCCCAGCTCTGCCTCTGGTGTGCTGGGTGACCCTGGGCAACTCATGTCACTGCTCAGTGCCTCGGTTTCCCCATCTGTAACAAAGATACTAACCTCCTTTGTAAAGCACTTTGAGCTCTTCTGATGTGCCATAAAGGGTAGTATTACACTATTATATAAAATAGTGTATATTCTGTGTGTGTATAATATTTACTACTCTCTTTTGAGAACATATTATTTGATAACTCTCCAGGTAAGAACTGCATCTCATTTGTATTTATCTGTTTCTGCATATGCCTCAGAAATCTGCAAGGAGGGATTTGTAAATATATTTTGTAATCACAATGAAGCAGAGAGCTAGTATAGCATGAAGCACATTTCTCCCCAAGTCTTTCCCTTTTTATGTCCAAGAGTGCTTTAAACAGCGCCACAGCAGGTAGCACATGTGGAGTTCAAAGTGATCCTTGATGCACAAAGTTATACAGAATTTATTGTGCAAAACAGCCCTGCATCTCTGTCATATTTTTAAATCATAGACTCATAAACTTTAAGGTCAGAAGGGACCATTATGATCATCTAGTCTGACCTCTGGCTGGGTACTGGTATCTTCAAATCATGATTTAAAGACTTCAGGTTACAGAGAATCCACCACTTACACTAGTTTAAAACTGCAAGTGACCCACGCTCCATAGAAAGGCAAAAATAATGCCAGGGTCTCTGACAATCTGACCCAAGGGAAAATTCCTTCCTGACCCCAAATGTGGCAGCCAGTTGGACCCTGAGCACATGGGCAAGACCCAACAGCCAGACACCAGGCAAGAATTCTCTATAGTGACTCAGAGCCCTCCCCATCTAGTGTCCCATCACCAGCCATTGGGGATATTTGCTACTAGCAGTCACAGATCGGCTATATGCCATCGTAGGCAGTCTCATCATACCATCCCCTCCATAAATGTATCAAACTCAGTCTTGAAGCCAGTTAGGTTTTTTGCTCACACTGCTCCCCTTGGAAGGCGGTTTTCTGCTCATGCTCCTCCCCTCTCTATTGCATATGTTCTTTATGTCTCTTGCTCTCTCTTCCTTCTTGCCAGTATAACAGATTTTATGGTTGGACAGCTCCATAGTTAACATCAACTCTTGATTTCCATTTTAGACCCAACTGTGCTCCTCCCACCACTTTGATCTGTGAGTGAGATGGGAAAGTACACAGGTATTTCTGCCCCCAAGGTGACCAATCCCAAAAGTGGCTAATTGTCACATTGCTAATTAATTAATCACATTAATACTGTTTTGAATAATAATTAATGAGGATAAATGGCCGTTCTGGAACCATAAGTATAGCATCAGCTAAATCGCACTTTGAAGATATTACAGTTATTTCAAATTGTTTAAATTATATGTTTTATTGTTAAAAGGGATACATGTTATAAAATGGGATTATGAAATCCTACACCACTGATATATTCTTCTGAGGCGATGCTGCTATCCATTAGGCATGGAACAAGAGCTACTTCCTCACCACTAAAGACCCCTGTATACCAGGTGTGAGGCTAGATCAGTGTGACCTGTGCAAAGGTTGTTTCATACAGTGAACCCTGCACGTTTTACAGTTGTGACAAAGTTCCTCCTCTACCTTGGTGGGTCCTGCGCTTGTTGGCAGATTTGCTCACCTCAGTGATCTTCCCCACAGTCTGGATCAACTCCTCCTGTGTCTGATCAGGAGTTGGGAGGCCTGCCCTCTCCTCCGGGTTCCAGCCCAGGGCCCTGTGGATTGCAGCTGTCTATAGAGCTTCTTGTAACAGCTGCATGACAGCCACAACTCCCTGGGCTACCTCCCCATAGCCTCCTCCAAACACCTACTTTATCCTCACCACTGGACCTTCCTCCTGGTGTCTGATAACGCTTGTACTCCTTAGTTCTCCAGCAGCACACCCTCTCACTCTCAGCTCCTTGTGCCTCTTGCTCCCAGCTCCTCACACGCACTTCCTCTCCTCTGGCTCCTCCTCACTTGACTGGAGTGAGCTCCTTTTTAAACCCAGGTGCCCTGATTAGCCTGCCTTGATTGGCTGCAGGTGATCTAATCAGCCTGTCTGTCTTAATTTGGTTCTAGCAGGTTCCTGATTACTCTAGTGCAGCCCCTGCTCTGGTCACTCAGGGAACAGAAAACTACTCATCCAGTGACTAATATATTTGCCCTCTACCAGACTCCTGTACTCCACTGGCCTGGGTCTGTCACACAGTTCAATAGACATAGAGGCTGTCAGAGGAAGCCGCATGCTTGCTGGTCAACCTGAACCTGGATAGCCTCTTGTCTTATCCACCTTTCAAAGGATGTAGGTGGTCACTCTGTGCCAGCAGGCTGAAGGGGGTTGGTGAATCTGAGCTATTATCCCCCACCTACAAAAGCCTTTTGGAAGAACAAGATGCATCTGCTTCTCCAGTATGGCAGGAGCGGCAGCAAACAGTGTGACTGAAAGTTGAAGAAAGTTGAATATCCAGTATTTTAATATAATTTAGTTCTGTTAAGAAAATGTAAATGTATAGGGCCAGATCCTCAGCTGGTGTAACTTGAAATAGCCACTTTGATGTCAATGGGTCTTTGTTAATTTACACTAGTCAAGAATCTGGTCCATAAACTTCAAACAGTTTAAAATGTACTCAGGTACTGTCTATACTGACTATATCTAAGTCCCAGAACACATTCAGTAAAAATTTCAAAAGCACCTAAGTGATTTAGGATCCTGAATATCATTGACTTTTTTTTACCTATTATGTATTTCCCAGGTAAAAAGGATCTATTTATTCATTCCAGAATGTGGGTGCTGTCCTTAATCACGTTCAAAGGCAAATTAAACTCACATGTCTATTGTTTTAACCAAAAGTTGCAGACCATTCATTTGTGGGTTTATGACAATTGCTAATGTTTGCCTAAGGGAGTTACAGAATAACATCAAGAAAAAAGTTGGAAACAGTTTGATTGCTTCACTTTTTTGTTATCTCTGTCAATTTTTGAATTGTCTTATGTCAGCAGACTGTATGTTGCTGCAATGTTAAATACCTATGGAAAGTTATTTTGTGGTAGTGACATAATCTCTCTCCTTTTGATCTTGCAGTGATTACATATCATGTAACAGTGTTTTCCAGCAATGTTTTGGACAAGAGGAATGTAGTACTTGTGACGCTGTGTGTGTGTGGAATCAATGGTGACACAGGAGACAGAATCCTTGGCTGGCCATTGCAGAATCCCCAGCAAGAAGAGGACAATGAGGTATTTTCATTTCAAACTTATTGAAAATTTCCCGTTAAGTTCATTCGTTTATATTCTATTTGTAATCTTTGTTTCTTTTCTTCCTATATAATATAGTGAATTGAATATATCTTACAATTGTATCATTGAATAATGTTTTTTTGCAGTCATTTACGGCTCAAATGGATGCTGTTGACCTGGGAGAACTGCATAAAGTTGTCCTGTCCATCAGCAGCAAAACAAGTAAGTTACTTTTTGCTAGATACATCTGATATCCAATGAGCCTGGTCCTGCAGACCTTGCACAGGAAAAACTCCTATTGAAGTTAATGGGTTACTGTGCACACACTGTGAGATCAGATCCATAGTGATTTCTTTTGGCTGTTGTTAGGTTCTAATCTGACATGACAAAGATCTAGGTCTTGACTAGCTAAAATCCAAGGAACTAAAGACCGCATAGTTGATAGCATCAAGGAAGTAAACTAGTTCCTTCCCCAAGAAAAGAAAAGATGCAATGTGAGAGCAAGGTATTATTCATGATTACTAATGCAGCGAACTACTTTTTGGTTTTGCATTCCATCTCAGTAATAGATGTTGTTGCATCCATATGACTGACTGACTTCTAACTCACTGAATGTGCCCATTAAAACTGTGCCAAAGGGTAGCAGGCAAAACTAGAGAAACAAAATTTTTCCAAGCATGTCTGAAAATACTGTCTGGCAATGCAAGATTCTGGGGTAAAGCAGGAGACTTTATTTTTCATAATTGTCTGTATAATTTATTTTTCATTGTGAAGGAGTCAGACTGTCTAGAAGTTAAGCAGTAAACTGACTGTGGGGACACTTGGGTTTTGTTCCTAACAGCCATTGACTCACTGTGATCTTGCACAAAAGGCTTGAAATCTCTCAGTTAAATGTGTGTTGTAATACACACTTCAGAGAGGCAGTGTCAAGCTTAAGTATGACCAGATTCTGCCACCATTACTGATTTATAGTATTATCATTGATTTCAGAGGGACTACTCATGTAGTAAAGTAATAACTGCCATGAGTAAGGGTGATCAAATTGGTCCCTCAATTTTATCATCTTCCTTGGACTACGTTTATAAAATCATCCTTGGACTAAGTGCTTAGTGGCCTTATTAAGATCATTAAAGCTGTTGGGATTCCTAGTTTACCAAACTAGGGCAAAGGAAGGAAAATATATTTTAATCATTAAAAGCAAATTAGAGCCAATAAACTCAGCCTGAATAATGGGAATTATGTAGCTGCAGTGTCACAGCAGGAGCCCTGGGAAGGAATTGTGACTCAAAATTCAATCCTTCCTCTTCTCCCCTTTTGTGCTGAGTGGGAAGTAAGTTGCAACATCCTTTCTGGGGATGCAGCTCATTTCACTCCTCATGTCTGGCCAATACCTCTAGCTGTTGTACAGGGAGCTCTCCTCAACCACCACCTGCAGGGAGAGCATCAGATACACAGCTTCTGCTCCCCCACACTACCACCCAGTCATGCTCAGAGTCAGACCTGCATAGCCCATCCAGGGGATGGGGAGGGCCTGATGCCTTTCCAAATCTGCCTAGGATCAGAGAACAATCTTACCCTAAACTTGAAAGTTGACGTTCAGAATGGAAATCCTGCAATTAGACTATTTCAATAGGGGAAGCTATAATAGTGCAAAACTTGTGAAGCAGACAGTTTCGTTGTATTTTGATTGACTAAGAAGCTATATTTTTAATATAGTAAGAATGCTATAACTATATCATTGCCAGATTCCACATTAATTCTGGCTGTACAATTGAGTATCTTAATTTTATTTTGTTTCTGTTTGTAGACTGCAAACTGGATGTTAAAACTTTACATTTGAAGGAAGCACTAAAACAAGAACCTATCTACATATTTGAAGTGAATGAGTAAGCTTGGTCTTTTTAAGCTAATCTTAAAAACATAAATCAGGCAATTGATCAAAAGTGACTTTTGTTACATAGTATGTTAATTGCTGGGTATTTAGCAAAAATATCCATGCTAGATTCTCTCGTTAGCACTCAGATGGAAATTCATGTTTTCCTAACTTAAAATATATTACAGTTTCACATTATTGTATATGGTTTTGCCTTGCAGAGTGTTTTCTCTGGATGCTCATGAACCTGAAATAAGGAGAGAAATCCCAGTATCTTTTGTTATCAGGGAAGGCGTTAAACTCAAAAATGAAATAGATCACACTTTAAATAAGGAAAAGAGCCCCCTGGAAAGTCTGGTAGAATACATAATTAAAGTGTATACTGGTGACAAGAAGGGAGCAGGAACTGATGCCAACGTGCATGTAATTTTATTTGGGGATGAGGACTCATCTGAATTAGTTCAGCTCACTAAACCACTGGAACATCAAGATCCTTTTGAAAGAGGAAAGGTAAGTGCTGCCGAGTTTGTTATGTGATGTGTTTGTCTCCAGACTGGACAGGTCATTCATGGTCAGGACTTTTAAGAAACTGCAGCCTCCTGTTGTTTTCCAAGTCACTACATGAGATTTGACCCCAGCCATTTTTAAGTGTTTGGCTAGAAATTGTATCTTAAACCCTTGATAAAGTCGCCAAAAAAAATCTCATCAAACCACCAAAACAAACAAAATCCTACCTTTTAACCTTCTCACCAGAATGATCATGTGATACAGTAGCTATTCCAGGACTTCTGTTCTAATAAAAGTGGAGAATCTCTTACTTCTAGTGACTCTAAGGGCATGTCTACACTGCCCACCAGATCAGCAGGCAGCGATCGATCCAGTGGGGGTTGATTATCACATCTACTATAGACACAATAAATCGACCACCAAGCGCTCTCCCATTGACTCCGGTACTCCACCAGGACGAGAAGGGCAAGCGGAGTCAACGGAAGAGCATCAGCTGTTGACTTACTGCAGTGAAAACATGGTATCTTAGATCAACCCCTTGCGGTAGTGTAGACAAGTCCTAAGTGCCTCTAGGGCCTTTCTGTTTCTTAGGCCCATTGCTGTGGCATCTGAATGAACCCACTTTTCTACAGGCATCATGTAAATACAAAGTGTGTGTGTGTGTTGCTGCTATGCAAACCTGGAACACTCATACTTGCATTTGCATGCTGGGTGGAAGTATACTACTCTACTAAATTCCAGCATTCAAATTTGTCATGGAACCTGGCACTGTAAAGAGTCCTGTCAGCCACAAATATTGTGCAGCCACATAACCAGATAAAAGGACAGCATGCATTCTGGTCAGAGTCTGATGTCCTCCTACTCCAGGCCATTGTCAGATGCTTGGCTGCAGAAGGCTGAACATCTATATCATGTCATAGCCACAAAGTATCTGAATCATGACCAAATACACGAATAAAATATTATTCCCTCTCTCCCCCCACCACCTTGTTTTAACACATTACATTGGCAAATACCGCATAAGCATAGATCCAGTTGTGCACCAGACAGGCTACCTTGAACTGTTTGGTGGTGTCATGCTGATCATACCTGGCCTTGGAGCTTCTGATGAAACAGGAAATAAAAGATCTTCCCTCCTCAGATTTTCTCCTTAATGACTCTTGACAGGTGATGACTGAGTCTAGTCTGGGTGTTTTTTACTCTCCATTCCTAAATCATTATCTTATACTCTGTAGCTGAACTCCCAGCCATCCCAAACCTTCTTCACTTAAGTTATCCTGAGTAGCTCTGGCCATTCTGCCTGCCAGTGTCTTCTGGTGGATCTTCACCCATATAGCATCCTCCATGGGCAGAGGGTTAGTGGAGGTGGGAAAAGTTGTTGCTGCAGGCAGAAGGAGCAAAGGGAGAGAATCTGGTTGCACCTGCAGATTTAGTAACATTCACCAGCTGTCATGGTCCACTGGGACATGGGATCAGATCGATGGAAAACCTTGGAGCAATCCAACCGCATTCCCTGAAGATGCGTGCCATGGTTGCCTTTTGATTTCTCGGAGAAATGCCTTAATGAAAAAAGTTACTGTTTCTCCTTCCTATGATATATGAAACAAACCCATATTTTGAACCAAAATGTGGAGCATTTGAGAGGTCTGACAGTAAACAGAATAAAAATCACTTATCTTTATATTCTCAGAGGCATGTTTGTGTATCATAAACCAAAAATAATAAAAGGTATTATTACTTTATCTGGTTGACAATTCATAATGTACCAAGCAGAAACATCTCTCTTGTGTGCGAAAACCAATAAAAGGGCAGGAATCATTCAAATATAACTTAAGTAGTACATCTTTCATGTTAAACTGAAGGAAAACTAGCAACACAAAGCCTATACCAAAAGACCTACATTAGTAGTAGTAATGCATTTATATTGTCAGCCATCTAGTTTTCTTCCATTTGGTTACATTTGAACGGTCTCAAAACTGAGCTAGGCAAGCGTGCTACTTTCCAGACTTTGACTTATTACATTTTAATAGCTGCCTCTTTTTCAATTTTGAAGTCTGACATATTCAGGATTAAGACAAAGAGTTTAGGAAGACTGCATTCAATTGAAATTGGCCATGATGGGAAAGGATTTGGTAAGTACTCTCTGTATGTTTTAAATATGTTTGTAAGCGGAATATAGATTTTTAAGGATCTGCTTGACATTTGAAAATGCCTGTAAATTCATTGCAATTGACATAGAGCTTGGCCCTTAGCTGGTGTAAATCCATAAAAAAACAGTGATTCCATTCAAGACAATAGAGTTATACTGATTTACACCAGCTGAGGATCTAGCCCATGGTTTATAAAAGAAACCTATCACATTGGCATACTTCTGCATCTCTCAAGGTCGGATCCTGCAGTCATTATTCACCCAAACCTCTTACTAAATACTGCAGGATTGAGCCCCAAAAGTGAAGACTAGATTAAAACATTTTTATATTTTGGTGCATTATCTAAAAAATCAGATAGACAAAATGTAAGAATTGGTTTGTTTAGAAGTTTGAATTGAAGACAATGTGTCGCACCAGAGAGAGACATACTTAACAATGCAACATTAGTATTCCATAAGACCAAAAGTTAACAAAGCAAAAGAAGTAATACTCCCAGGTTATAATGTCTTGAACTTATATTGCTTTAGTTAATAGTCCTAGTTAAAAAAAAAAGTACACTAGAAATATAAAATTGGAATCAGAGAACAACCTATAGCTTGAATCTAAGAAATCTGTGCTGAGATATTCTGGTCAGATTGCTCAGCTAAAACTCCCCTATCTGATGTTACAAAAATCAAATGATATTGATCCCAATGCTTTAATTAAAAAGCCAAATAAAATTCAGATTTTTTGACCACATGGGCCATTAGAAGACATCACAAGTTTATCATAACCAGGAAGCAGCGGACAAATCTGTGATGATGGCAGGTCCTGCTGACTCAAAAGTTGGACAATTTTTTGCTAACTCTCAGTTATAACCCCACAACACTGTATCATTATCTTTTGGAAGTGTTTGACCAGGAAACTTTGCAGTCATTGTTCATCAGAGTGGACTGATGGCTAATTTGAAGTTTTAAAAACATATTTATTAAAATATCAATAATAAATAAAATGCCATTGCTCCCCCTCCTGCTGTTTGTTCTCTCCCTCAACCTTTCATCTTAATGCTCCTTTTTATTTAATATTATTAATAATAGTGTTACAGTGGAGCTTAAAGACTCCAGCAGAACTTGGGCTACTATTGTGCTAGGTGCTGAACACACACACATAGTAAGAAATTATTCCTTTCCTAAATAATTTAGTCTAAATAGACAAGTCTGGCAAAGGAAAAGAAGGATTATTATCCATATTTACAGATGGGGAACTAAGGCCCTGGGAAATTCACACAGAAGTCCATGGCAGAGCCAGGAATTGAATCCAGGTCTTCTGAATCCCAGTCCAGCACCTTCACATCAAGCAACACTTATGATTATTATTATCACATATATTACCATAGTGTCTAGGAGCCCTAGACCTGGCCCAGGACCCCATTGTGCTAGGTGCCAGGGGTGGCTCTAGGGTTTTTGCTGCCCCAAGAAGACTGCCTTCAACGGTTTGCCTGCAGAGGGTCCGCTGGTCCCGCGGCTTCAGCAGACCTCTCAAAGCCGCGGGACCAGCGGACCCTCTGCAGGCATGCAGCCGAGGGAAGTCTGCCTACCGCCCTCACAGCGCCAGCAGAGCACCCCCCGTGGCTTGCCGCCCCAAGCACGCACTTGGCCGACCCGGCTAGGTGCTGTACACACAGAACAAAAAGACTGTTCCCACTCCAAAGAGAACACTTGCTTTCTGCCACACATTTTCTGTAACCCTCATGCCCTCCTTTAACATAAATGCCACACAGTGTCCTGTCTTACATTTGTTGATATTGTCTAATATAGGCCCTGACTCAACAAGTTCCCCAAGCATGGAACTGTCATTGAAGTCAATTGGAGTTCCCTGGATAACAGTAAAACCCTAGACTGTAAACTCTTCAGGACAGCGGCAATGCCTTCCTTTGTGTTTGTAAAGGGGTGTATGTGTGTGTGAGAGAGAGAGAGAGAGATTTTTAATAATCACTAATAATGTGCACGAGTCAGAGATTTCTATAAAATGTCATATCTTATGAGTAGTGTCTATGATATATGAAACAATTCAGAATATTTAATTAGAAGAGTACCAAAAGTACTTCACTATCTCTATAAGTGACTCTTGGGAACTGGAGACTGAGAATGTGGGCATCCTTATATCCTAGGTTTTACATAGTTATCAGTTAATAACAATTCGTGAGCAACAGGAAACTTTGGCAAGCTTTGACCTTTTTATACAAATAGATGAGATTCTGCAAAATATTTTGTAAAGGATTTTTTGCCCTCTTTTATACTTTGTCCATGGTTCTGCAAATCAGATTAAAGGATTATAATATTGTATCTTATTTCCAAAACACAAATTATGCACAGAAGCACCCATATACAATTTCAGCAAATGATAGTATTTTTTCTATTTGGCTTCCAAGTGTATACATGAAATACTTCTACAGTCAAACCCAACTTCTAAAGAACAAACACCAAGACAGTAGTGGTATATTCACTACATTAAAAGCAGTGTTCCCACTGTAATATTAAATGAAACAGGGAGTGCTGTGGCATAAATCAGTTGTGGAGCAGGACCACAGATATTTCTCCATTTGGCAAAACATTCCCAAAAGGCACCAGTTTGTTTAAAGATGAAAACTTCCATAATGAAAACTTGAAAGAACCTGTTAGGTTCATTCCCTCTGAGGAACTTGGCACTGGCCACTGTCAGTAGACAGGATACTGGGCTGGATGGACCTTTGGTCTAATCCAGTATGACTGTTCTTATGTCTAATGTGTAGAGTTCTTCAACTCTGAAGATCATGAACTCCCTAATCTCCTTCTGTTGCTCATAGGCCTCCATTGAAGTTCCATTGACTTCAGTGGAATTTGTACATATGCTTAAAGTTAACTACATCTTTGATGTTCTCCTGAACAGGGTGATTTTCTGAATTGGTTTTAAAAACATGTTGATATAAGAAACATTCATACTCGCCAGTTAGTTTGCACTAATCTAAATAAATTCATTAAAAATAAAAAATATCAGCCAAAAAGACTTGTACTCCCATTGCTTTA
Organism: Chelonoidis abingdonii; assembly: GCF_003597395.2. Lineage (NCBI taxonomy): Eukaryota > Metazoa > Chordata > Testudines > Testudinidae > Chelonoidis > Chelonoidis abingdonii. The sequence continues at coordinate 231,170,379 of NC_133770.1, forward strand.
TTTAGAGCATTGTATTTCCTTAAGGATTGTTTTTACTTACAAATTCTCTGTTTTTTTTATTACTTTGGCAGCTAGTGTAGATCAAAACACATTAGCCTTGTAGTATGTTCTTAGATAACATTTCACATTGGAAAAAAAAAACAACAAAATCTAATTTCAAGAATTTGTGCCATATGGCTGTGCACTCTGCGTCATCTAACTTACTAACTGCTCCTTTCAATGATGAAAAAATGATTTGAGGTGTAATCAAAGCTTACCTTTTTATTTTCTGTCAAAAACGTCAAAGGAATGTTCTTTAAAAAAGAAGAAGAGTTAGTAATGACTTGGGTTATCTGTGTTTCAGTTTTGTTATTTATATTGGATACATGTGATAGTGCTGAATCACAGAAGGACTGGAAAATGAAACTTTTTTTCCATACTTTGTTTGCATTTGAGTTATATTAAATGTCTGCTTGCTCTCTTTTTTCCTTCTACAGCAAGTGGCTGGTTTCTGGAAAAAGTAGAAATCACAGATTCATCTACAAATGAAGTGTATTGCTTCAGCTGCAGCAGGTCTGTAAGCCAATACATTAAATGTCTTCATTATTTGGAATGCTATTTTCTTAATAACATATACTGCAAACTGTACTTTATATTTCCACAATTGCTTTTTTAAAAATGTTCAGTTTCAGTGTCTATTTATTCATTTGGAAGAGGGGCCATGAGATTTATTTAGCTATGCAAGGTTAAAGCTAAAAGGAAGGCTTTTTCATGCAAGTGGTACACAAAGAGAATCATAACACTAATTTAGGGGTTTATCTGAAAAAACAGTGAGGGGATTGGTTAAGATTAGTACTGTACAAGCAGAAACCCATCCTAAATCTTAATTATTTATGAACATACTGATAATTTACAGCTCTTCATAAATGTGTCAGATAAATTGAAGCAATACACTTGTTTCTCAGAGTTGAAATTTATAACTGAATGATACCTTTAGTGTGATATTCCCTGCAATACAATGAATTCTCAGCATTTTTATAGAGCTTCAAATTAAAAAGTAGAAACAAACACTAGTAAAGGTTTATGTTTATGTGTTCCTCCATTTTTAGATGCAAAATATAATTTTAGTGTATCCTGAGAACAAAGAAGTATAAAAATTGCAAAAGTGTCCTGCTTTTAGAGAGAGGGTCATAGTCTAGTGGTCCAAAAACAGGTTTGGGAACCAAGAAAATCCTATTCAGACCCTGACTCTATATACTTCTGTGAACTTGGATAAGTCACTACGGCCAAAAAATTCAAAAGATCCTGTGATTTTAGATGTCTTGGTCTTTGAGATATTTAACTTCAGACCTCTAGTGTTGAACACCTGTAACTCCCATTGACTTCGGCTGGAGTTGTGAGTTCACAGTATTTGTGAAAAAGTCCTAGGTGTCTCAAGTTGAGCATCCAAAATTAGTGGAGACTTGTAAAAAGGTTGGCCTTACTCTCTCTTTCCCAGTTATTCCTTATGTAAAATAAGATTCCATGGTGATGGGTGTACTAAAGAAACATGGATGGATTATGTATATAGGTATAGGACCAGGTTCTGACCTGTGTCTGTCATCTATTGGGATGATTGTAGTGTCCTGATTCTGAGGTTAGCCTTGGCCCCAACATTTTACAGCAGAATCAGGTCTATGACTCACAGGGGCCATTATACCAGCCAATATTAGAAGGAGCTTAATAACACACTGGCCAAACCCCATTCTACTCCCTGACACAGCTGCAGGAGTAACTGGTGATTAATTGGCTCTACAACAGCTGGGAACACCCCTTTTTGCCCCCAGGGAATTCCAACCCCTTCACTATACCAGAGCAACAAAGGGACCAGATAACCCAAGAGAATCTAGCCCATCCAACATACTTCACAGAAGGGTTGAAAGTCTAAGTTATTTTTAAAGCTTTTTGAAGACAAAATTTGCTACCTATAAAGTCGTATGTATTAGCATTAGTATTTCCTCTATACATTTTAACTTTGGATCCAGTCCTGTTTCCACTGAAGTCAGTGGCAAAGCTTCCACTGGCTTTTATTGGAGAAGAACTGGGCTTAATGTGGAAATCGGGGCAGGGGTGTCTATGGGCCAATAAAGAGGCATCAGATTAAAATAGTAGTATTCTTAACCCTAGGAATACGATATCATATACAATAATCTGTTAAAAAATGTTCTTAATCTAAAATGACCAATATTTGTGCCACTCCGTGAAATCATCTATTTGTAACTTATCTATATAGTGCCTTTTTCTTTTAGCTCACTTCTGCTCCTGTTAAAGTCAGTGGCAAATTTCTCATTGAAATCAGAAGGAGCAGAAGCAGGGCCTTATTCCTTGTCTATTTGTTGGATTTCAGATATACTGTACCTAATGTACTAATTATGGGTTTTTACATTTTTCCTTCAAGGTGGCTTGCTGAGGATGAAAATGATGGACGCACTGTAGTGCAGCTTTATGCATAATTGTTTTCTAGGATTCATAGTGAATATGCTGCTTCTTCAGATTCATGCTGATTTGATTTATTTGTATTTTATAATGATGAAGGTACAGTAATTATTATGGAGAACTGTCAAAACAATAAATTAAAAACATCAGTGGAGAGTAAACAGGTCTAATGTGAACAACACATTGCAATCCTACTAGGAATTCTTAACAGTTTTGCACAATTGAACTGTAAATAAAGCCGAAATTTAGAGCTATACCATGGTTTTTTGAATCTGATATGTGCATTCACAGGATGGGGTATATGTAGTAGCATTTAGGAAAACAATTTATGTTTGGTGATTTGTGTAAGTGTGTTCATCATAGTTAATACTTGCGTAAAATCTGTTTCAGGATCAATATTTATTAAAATTTGTATTTTCTCAGGATCACTTTTTAAACAAAACATACACCTCTTTTATACCACCATGCATTTTGTGTCCCGTTACTGCACCTCCACAAAACTAACCCATGGAAAAAATTGTCCTCTTGGCTCTATCTTCACTGAACAAGTCACACCCATTATTTAGTTCTCCCTGTATGTGCAGGCCTCCCATTGACATTTGAGGCATAATCTTTTGAAGAATACTGATACAGCAACCTTTAGATCCCAAGGCTCTACCTACGGAGAAATCTACAAGAGAATTTCCATCAGCTGTCATTACAGTAGTAATAGTTATTACATCCTCTTTCTGGTTTTTAACTAATGTCAAAGAAAAATCTTAACACCTTCTCTTTCCCAAGTTCTGAATTGCAACAAGCTCAAAATAATAATAATAATAATAATAATAAATAAAGCATTTATGGCTGAACATGTTATTTATGAACTCACTATCTGTTTATTTTGACTTTAGCAGTGTTGGTACTTCTAGTGTTCATAGAAAAGATGGGCCTAAAACAAAATCATGAATTGAACACTCCTTGATCAGAATACAAACCCAGTTCTAAATGTGAGTGTTGCAAGGTGCCACTTCCTTTTTGAAGGTCAACCCCAAATCCTGGATCTAAACACTCCTAAACTTTGGGTATGTCTACACTGCAGCTGAGAGCGCACTTCCCGGCATGTGTAGACATTCTAGCTCTGCTTGAGCTAGTGTAACCCACACACCTCCTGGGTGTGGTGGTCTGTCCTATCTGGTGGCACTGAGACCACTTAGAGAGAGAAGGAAAGAGATTAATGTTTGCTCTACAGCCGTAGCTAACAGCCAGTTGACTTTTAGCTCATGCACTAAGCTCCAGAGGTCCCTAGCTTGATCCCGCCTGCTGATGACTGGAGTCTGTAGGTGTTACACTAGCACACTAAAAATAGAAGTGTCGTCCATGGTAGCACAGGCAGTATCTCAGGCTAGCCACCCGAGTATGCAGGTGGATTTGTGCTCAGGCAGCTAGTCCATGCTACCCTCACCTACGCTGCTATTTTTAGCATGCTAGCTCCAGCAGAACTAGTGCAGGTCTGTCTAGCTGAGCTAGGAATCATGATCCCAGGTGCAGTGTGGACATATCCATTGTGGGGTTTAAAATCTGTTTTTATATCTGAATTTTATAGCATGGGCCTATCTCTCCTTCAGAGTACCAGTAGACTGTATGCTTTCAGTGATCATATGAATTTGTCATAAATGTAGGTATTAAATTTATTTTTCTGGTGAAGTATTTGCATGTTTTCATTTTTAAAAAGTCCTGTGTTTATTTTCTCATGTCATTCTTTCAAATAAGGTATTTTGGCTGATAGGTTCATGGGAAATGAAACCTCAGTGGCTATTTTGATTAAAACAAACAAACAAAAACACCTCATGAGTACTGCAAGCTGAATTCTGTTTTTATGTACCTTGTTAGATCATCATGCAGAAGATCTACTGTAGGATGTGATCTGATTTAGCAAGAAAGCAGGGTCAATTTATTTCCTCAAAAATCCTTTTTGTGCTTGCTTTGCTAGTATGCACACTGGAACGGATTTAAAACTGTATCCCCAGAGTGCACAGTTCAGCTACTTAGTATCAGTATTCATTACACTGAATCACTTTGTTGTGATCTACTATGTGATTTGTTTCATTGTTATGTCTTTCATTAATAGTTTGTAATACTACTCGCTTTGATGCCATTGCTGATTTATCAAGTGTAAATAATGCCGTCCTAATCTATTTTCCATTGCTAACAGTGAATACCTTCTTTCAGCTGCTGGCTTCCTTACTGGAAAATGATTTGCTCTACCTGTACAATGTACAAATAAGTGATTAGATTCGCTCTGTTGCGTACAGGGGAATGCAAACTATACCCCCTGTGATGGCAGGGGCAGCAACACAAGAGAGAGGTGCTTCAATACAAGGGCATGGCAAGGTACCTTCTACCTTGACAAGACTGCTTTAAATATCACCGGAGTCTTAGTAGTAGAGGCTGCCTGGAAGATGTGCTTAGTTAGTACAATTAACGTCTGACTTGGCCTCACCCACATAGTGGGCTTTGCTGACTTGCTCCAAGCTCTGCACTGTGGAGTATGCCACAGTGCCTGGAAGTGAATCAGGCTCAGTATGGTCATTCATAGTGGGTCAATTTGTCTGGTTTTAAATCGCTTTCAACACCCTACTTGAAAGTGACAGGTCAATAGAAAGTTATAATTCCATATGTCCAGTCTGGAGTTTTGTAATGCCCTGGAGTAAAATTTTCAAAAATGCCAGCCCCTCAAAGATGTTTAAGGGCCTAAGTCCCATAGATTAAGTCAGTGGTTCTCAACAGGGACGCACATATGCCTGGGGATTGTGGCAAAATGGTTGATGTTGTTATGATAAGTCCCATGCTTTTCTTGGTAGGGGTCTAGGATGCCACCCCTTGTTCTTGCTCTTGGGGCACTGAGGGCCCCACTAATGGCCCAGGAAGGCGGTAGAGGAGGAAAGTAGGGAAGGGGTATGAGCCCTAGCCCCTCTCAAGTCCTGCGAATTTCTTACCATCTTCCCCCTTGGGTAGGGTTATGCTCAATCCTTGACACTGGAGGAGAGGGTCTCCCTTCCTCCTGTCTTTCAATTCAATTCTCAGCTCTCCCCCTCCCCCTTCTGCTTGAAGCAGGGTTTGTTATTAGGTTCCTGACAGAGCCTTAGTTGACTACAGGTGCTCCAATTAACCTATAGTAACCTTCCCTAATCTACTGGAAACCATGCCTTAATAAGTCTAGGGTTTATATGTCTCCCCTCTCCCATTCTTTCATTGCTCCTTGGCCTTGCTGTATCACAGTGTACTCTGAGGTTTTTCAAGGGGTACACTGACTTATCTAGATATTTGCCTAGTTTTACAACAGGCTACATAAAAAGCACTAGTGAAGTCGGTACAAACTAAAATTTCAAACAATGATTTGTTTATACTGCTCTATATACTATACACTGAAATGTAAATACAATATTTATATTCAAATTGATTTATAATTATATGGGGGAAATAAGAGTGTAAACCATTTTTCAGTAATAGTGTGCTGTGACACTTGTACATCTATGTCTGATTTTGTAAGCAAGTACTTTTTAAGTGCAGTGTAACTTGGGGGTATGCAAGACAAATCAGACTCCTGAAAGGGTACAGTACTCTTAAATGGTTGAGAGCCACTGGATTAAGTGACTTAGGAGCCTAAGTCTCATTTTTAAAAATGATTGAGGCACTTAGCCTAAGTCTCATTGACTTTTAATGATCTTTTCTTTCAATGATCCATTGACTTTCCATGAGACTACAGTTATGTTTTCACTACAAGTGCTACAGTGACACAACTGTAGCACTACCGCTATGCTGCTGTAGATACTTACTACAATAACAGAAGGAGGTTTTCCATCAGTGCAATATATCCACTCTTCAAGAGGCAATAGCTAGGCTGACTGAGGAATTCTTGTATTCCTTTAGCAGTGTCTATACCGGGACCTAGATCAGCTTAACTATCTCTCTAAGAGATGTGAATTTTTCACACCTCAGAGCAATGTAGCCAGGTCAACCTAAATTTAAGGTGTAGGCCAGGTCTTAGGCTCCCAAGTGCCTAAGGCCCAGGTTTCTAAAGGTATTTAGGTGCAGTCAGCATTGCAATGCCTAACGGATTGAGGAGCATAAATCTCATTCTCAGAAGGAATTTATGCATTTAGGAGCCTAAGCCCAGTGTCAGTTGATGGAATTTAGACTCCTAGGTACATAACTCTCTTTTGAAAATGCAATATAGGCTCCTAAGTCAGTTAGGCATTGCAATGCTAAGTGGAGCAATGACCAAAAATCTGGGCCTTAATCAGTTAGAAACTTTTAAAAATGTTACTCCTAGTGCCCAAACATCTAGCATCACTTATATAGAGAAGAAGGGTAGCATTCTGCCTCTAATAACGCAGGATTCTGAAAGACCAAAGAATCTTTCTATCATAGTGCTGTGATTGGCATTAAGTGCAATGGTGGGAAAGTCCCTTCCTCTGCCTGTGGCCTGAATGCTTCAGAGGGAATGGTGTCTAGTGCTGAGGAATTCCAAGACAAAGAACTTGGTTACGGTAGACTGAAGGTTATACATATCAGTAGAGAGCTATTCATTTTAAACAGTGCGAGGATGTTGTATTTTTTAAAAATTCAGGAACTATATATTGAAGATTAAAAATGAAACAAACATGCACCAGGAAATTAGAACATTGTGCCCCATAAAAGCTAAAAATCAGGAAGTCTGGAAATTCTCAGTTAAGATTATGATAACAGCCAGCTTTAACTCTGCTCCTTACCTCCACTTTTCCTCCTTAACTAAGTTTCACAGTGTAAATATGAATTACTATACTGTATCCATTCGTTGTACACTGATATAACTTACAGCCACTTTTGTAGCCCTTTTCAGGTCCAGGAATATCTAAGACTTTTCTTGATAGGGTGTGTAAGGACTTGAAAGAATATGACTTTGTAAATTAATTGTCCAAAGCCAGGCTCTGATTGTCTTGTTGGGCCATTTAATGCTTTCACAGCTATACAGTTGCTCCCAGCACTGCACCGCTGGAACCTCTTCACCAAAATGAAAAAAAAAACAAAACTTATTTTACCAAGTAGATAAAATGAGTGAAACAAAATGGAAATAGAAAATCAAAATCATTCCCCCTTTTTCCTATTTTCCTTCCCATTTGACCTAATGTTTGCTTGCTGCTTTTGGAGTGGGGAGGGCAGTGAAAAGATTTGTAACATGGTACAATTTTGGCTGCAAATGTACCTAGTCCCTATAATGTCCCCTCACATGCCTGTCTCTTCTGCTATCTCCAGTTATATATTTCAATGTAAAAGATAAATCAACATGGAGTCGAGGTTGCTGACATCTGTCTAAAGAACATATACTAAACTTTGAATTAAAGTTCTTTCACAAACTTTAGAAGTGACTTCCTCTTTCATAAGTAACTTTCCTGTCAATGTGCTCACATAAGTAGGAATGAGAAATCATATTTCACATTACAGCCTTTACTGCAATCACAAAAATATGAATTTAGTTCTTCAGTGCATATAATGAAATATATTTAGATGCTTAAAATATGAATAGGTGGTTTCTGAAGAACTCAGTACAGTAACTCCCCATTTAACATCCTCTTGCTTAACATTGTTTTGATCTTACATCCCTACTCAGTAACAAAACATGCTCCATTTAAAGTTGTGCAATGCTTTGCTATAATGTCATTTGGCTGCCTGCTTTGTCCACAGCTGGTAGCCCCCCTATCAGCTTCGCTACCCCCCCAGCACCTCCCACCCTCTGGCACACCCCATGGGTCAGTGCCTTCTCCCCCCTCCCCCCACCTCCTGTCCTCGGCAATCAGCTGGCTTACAGTGTTCAGGAGGGGGGAGGAGTGAGGACTCCGCAGGCAGGCTCCCCTTCCATCCCCAGCCTCCCAAACGCCAGGAACGAGCTGGGCAGGAGGCAGGGGAGGGAGGGGGAAGCCTGTGCGCTGAGTCCTCGCTCCTTCCCCACCCCCGAATGCCCTTTGATTTAGGCCTTGGCTCCAGTTCTGACCTTTGGTTTAGCCACTTAACCTTGACTCTGGCTTCTCCCTTGGAAATCTCTGATCTTTGCTTGTCAGTCGGAACTGCCACCACATTCACCAGGCAAGATCCTGCTCCACCTGCTAGGTAGACTTCTCATGCCCTGGAAGCTTACATTTATTGACTGAAATACTCTATATTGGCTTCATCATAATAAAATTATTTCCCCATCTACAGTAAAATGTGGAAGTCATAAAATGTACTTGTTGTCAAATGAATTGGAATACATGAAAAAGGTTAGGGGAAAATTGTAAATAAATACTTTATTGTGTAAATATGAAATTAAACACATCCTATTCTGCTGACTTTATCATCTATAGATGTGTTAAATTTGTAGTTTAATTTAAAAAAATCAAATTAAAAGGCCCCAAACTAGTGAACATTTTGTAACATGATCATTTTAAAAGCTTCTAACATTAAAACTTTTTAAAAAAGAAATGCAGTTGGTAGAGGACTATTAGTCAAAATAGATTCAAAATAGAATCCTACTTACTATTTTAACTATGTAATAGCTATTGAAGCTGTAAGGTAAGACAGAAAGTCAATGACACAAGAGGACAGAAGGCTTGATTCTCCATAGTGTTATACCAGTTTTATGCACTAGAATTACACTAGCAGAAAACCAGGGTAATGCAGTGGAGAATCAGGCAATAAGAAATGGACTGTCTGATCCTCCCAGTCATAATAAGTATCAAGAGCTGAATGTTAGTTGAGGTACATTTGTTGGGTGATTTTAGTTGTATCTGATCTGGAAAAAGCTGCTTTCTTATAGGTTAGAAGAAAAGATAGAAAGGAATATCACCCTGAAGCAAGAGGTCATGATTGTCAAAAGTATTGCCAAACAAAGGGAAACAGCTTTGGTAAAGGTATTGATCTGTGCATGCAGAAATTGACTAATCTTACTCAGTACAAAGCTAACCTAAAGGCAGAGAGGGAACTGAAAGCAAAACCAGGAATCAAATGCATCAAAATAGATAGACCTATTTGATATAGCTAAACAAGATTGCAGGAGAGCTTATGTGTGAGAATCTGAAAAAGCTAGAAAATACCATAAAGGAAAAGGAAGAAGATATATTCTTTGGAAGATTGGAACTGAAGAGAGCATTTCCTTGACTTTTGGAGCTGAGTTGGTCAAGGCCCCCTGTTCAGGCACACAGAGAATCAAGTACAGGAATAAAACATTTTTTCTTAAAATAGAAAGATGATTTGGGAAAGAAAAAGAAGCAGATGGAGTTGCTGAGACCTATAACAAAGAAAAAGCTATTGCACCCATGAAAATACAGCCCTGGAAGAGTGAGATTTTTGCAAAGAAAAAGCTTTGCATGGTTTATGAAGCAGGTGTAGTGATGGCTGCAATCACAGTACATATCCTTGAATTATATTTTGTAATGAATAGAATAGGATTCAGAAGTGATCTTGTTGAATGCACACCAGTTTATGTACTGTGCCTATACAAATTCTCTTGTTATACTGGTTTAACTCCATTTAAGGTTCACCAGTATAACAGTGAAGAATACTTTGATAAATGCTTCTCCAGCACTTACATATTGCTTGGGATGCTTTCCATTATGTATCTAGTCAAGAAGAAGAAAAGAGAGAAATTGCTCTGGCAGTGTAAAGGGGCCTTAAAGTAGATGTAGATTTATGCTTACTCCCACTAGAAGGTCCCATTTACACCCCAAAGGGGGTTTACTGTAAATGAAAAAGCAGGTGCACAGTGCCAACAGCTGAAAGTGGAGAAGTATACTGCAGAACCAGAGCAGTAGCCTAACTGGGGTGGGGGAGGAAATAAAACAGAGAGAGATCTCTTCCAGTTGCACAGTTCCATGGCTAGAACAGTGAATGAAATGGAAATTTATCCTGTCAAAGGAAAAAAAGTCTTCTCCTTCCAACACTAAGTGCACTGTGATCAATTGGAGTCTGTTGACTTCAGTGAGCTTCTAAGATCAGTCACTTAAGAGTCCAAGTCTAAGCTCCTTTTGAAGCCATGGAGAGAAAAGTTGGACCTTTATGATGTAAATACAGAAAACTATTGGTAATAAAATTATAAGAAATGGCTGTTATGCAAAATTCCATGAAACACCCAACATTGTATGGAAGGTCCAGGCAGACATTCAATGTATACAGAAATGCAAATTAGAAAATATTCACCTGGGTGCTGATGCAATAACTAGAAAATGAAACCTATTAGAAAATAATTGGTTACTTAAATGAACAAGTCAAAACAGATTTTGGACTAATTTTGGCTCTCTTTGGCAGGATTCATAAATCACATAAGAGCTCTAAACTGAGGTGGGAGAGGAACAAGTTATTCCTAATTACAATATTTTAAACTTGATAATCTAAATAGATGATCTCTTTACATGCCCTGACCCTGCAACCTTTATTCAGACATTGTCCTTCAAGGCCCCATTGGGAAGGTTCTCCCCATGGAAAAGTTGCCTTCAAACCTGATAGAGGATACCAAATGATCCCTAGCTCTGCAAACTAGCAATGGCTCTGAATCCCAGCAGCCACCTCACTCCACCTTCCATGTCTCCCAGTTGCCTAGATCCATGGCTTCTGGGGACCCAGGAGAGGATAGGCAGATACGTTAATACAGTCCTCATTTTACAATATCCACTGCAAGGGCTAATGGGGATATTATGCATCCCCTCCACAACTCTACCCATTTTCCCTCTGGTGGACCACAAGCCATGCAGAAAGATCTCTCAGCCTCAAGGGTCTATGAAAGGAGTGAATGCTGCTATACACACCCGCCTGGATCAGGAGCACCAGCTGGGCCCTAAACAGGTTGTTGATTGCATGCTATGTTTCAAATAATATTTCACAATGTAATCTCATAGATACCTTTGTAGCATCTTGTAGTACTGTGTATTACTCTGTATATGCCAAACACAGTCAATTAAAGTCACATTAAAAGTCTACACTAAACTGATTTTATTATAGTGCAAGTATAATAGAGTAACAGTGACAATCTGCTGACATATATGGTAGCTTAACTGGCTACACAGTTAATTGCATTATGGGCTGACATGGGAATCTAGTGGATACATAGTATACCACATAGGTGCCCCATAAGTAAATTATTAAACTAGGTATCATAATTCTAAGGAATAACCATATGCTGGACAATTATGAGAATGAAATCAGTGTAGGCTTCAAGAGTGACTAGAAATTAAAAATAAAAAAAATAAAAATAAAAAATATATTTTCAAATTAAAATCAGGGCCTTGCAGAACAAGTGTACATTATTTGAGAAATATTATGTGATCCTGTCATTAAAGACTGTATTATAATGCATATGCACAAGGGGGACAAGGTTGATATTAAGTGCGACAATCATAACCTTATCATTCATTGACTTTTAAGTGCTCAATTATATAGCCCTTAACAGTCTCTTCATAGACATTGTCTGTTTTCAGAGATTTTATGCATAAGAGTTGTCTGTAGAACCAAACGCTCTTCTTATACTCATCCTTCGATTAGGAGTTTGAAGGCATAGCTAATGTGTATTTTTATTTGTCAGTATAAATGGTTCCACTTCATTCCTGGATTGGAAGGGGCTGTGTTAAGCAGCAGATTTTATCACTGGAATTCCCCCATCATGTTTTCATTAACGTTTCTATTAGGATTTTTCTATCAGTACGATTAATTTTTTGGCTGCTTTATTTAGAAAGTGAAAATATAGTTATAATATATCACACACAAAAATGACCATTAAATAAACCAGGAATGCCAAATGTCGACCTTCACTTATACAATCCCATTGATGTCAGACCAGTTACAAGTGTAACAGGATTGTCCTTTCTTTCCCAACTCCCCATGCAGAGTTCAGAGTTCTTATGCCATAGTTATCTCTAGGTCATGCTTGTTTAACTGAGCCCTATTTAGCTGTTTATCAGATCATTATGTGGCTGGACTGTTGTTTTTAGCGAAATACAATTAATCAGATGTAACTTAACCAAGCAACTGCTGCCACCTTTGCGTGCCAAGCAATTAAAGCTATATGAAGTTGTTGCACTGAGAATAACAGCATAACGAACAGCCAAGCGTTTTAGGAGTCGGGCTGTAGCTCAGTCGCATGGCCAAGTCAGCAAGGCCTCTCTTGGAGGTGAGCAGCGCTTACTGGCAAGGGAAGTGCTGAATTGGCTAGAGTGCCAAGGGAGAGAGATTGCTGGAGCAGAAAAGCATTGTGGAGAGCCGGGACCAGGCTTTAGATTGCTAAAAAATGCGAGCTCTGGGGCTGAATGAACAGGCAAGGGAGTGATTTCTATTTCAACCCATGCTTGTGCTATCCCCTAGCCTAGCCGGGAGTGCTTTGGTTGTAAAATGAAAAGTGCAGCCATGTGGCCATCTGTGCTACTCTGCACATCGGTAAAATTAATAGTTTACACAAGTCTGGAACCAGCCTCATTTTAGCAGATGAAACTCGGCTCGGAAATGGTGGGGGAGGTGGAAAAGGGGGAGCAGAACTAGCTCAGGCACTGGCCTCGTGCATTATATTAATCTCGTGATGTCTCTGCCTGGCTGGCGGGACAGAGCGGTGTCTCCGCACCTTCCCCTGAGCGCCTGTGAAGCACTGTGTGAGTTAAGAACGGCGCCGCTTGCCAAAGTTAGCACAGGTAAAACCTTTCCTGCGGGGAGTGGGACGTATTATTTCTTTCTGCTTTGCCACCAGGGATTTCAAACCAGTTACCCGGGATCGGCCGCAGGTTTCTGCTCTAAGCGCTGGCGGGAGTGTTAGCCGGTAACTTAACAAATACTCGGTCACGCCTGGCTGGGCAATGTCTTGGAGAGGCCACTGCTCGCTTGTTTATGGCACTGCTTCCAGCACCTGGCTCTCTCGTGTCCCAGCCGTTCCTGCTGCACCAGCCCCACCCACCTGATTCGGCACAGTTCCCCACGAGACCAGCCTTCCTCCCCTCTCACCCGCTGCGGGGGGGACCCTCACCTGCCATCCCCGCCCTATCCCCAGCCACACTCGCTAAGGGCCGAAGTGACAGAGCAGCAGCTAACTGGGCAGCCTGGCCGGGCTCTCCCTGCTCAGCGCGGTGGCGGCAGCAGCAAGGGGACAGGTAGCTGCACACACACCGCTCCCCTCACCCGCCCGCCTCTCTGCTGCTGCCGCTTCCCGAGCGCAGTGCGCTCCCTGCCGGCAGCTACGCCCCCTGCGCCCCCTTCTCTCCCCCTGCAGCTCCTGCTCCCACAGCTTCCCCCCCCGGTTGATCCCACAACGTCACCTCTCACTCTGCGCTGCAGCGCCTTTGGGCTTTCTGAGAGACCCCCCACACACACACTCCGCCGCCCTTCCTCTCTGCAGTGCGGCTCCCCTCATCCCCAACCACCCGTACCTGAACCCTCTCCTCCATCCCAACTTCTGCCTTCCCCAGTGATCCCCCATCCACCCCCGCCTCCATCTCAACCCCTGCTACCCCAGAGATCCTCATCCACCCCCGCCTCTATCCCATCCCCTACCTTCCCCAGTGCCCCCATCCATCCCGTGCTCTAACCCCCGCCTCCATCCCATCCCCTACCTTCCCCAGTGATCCCCCATCCACCCCCGCCTCCATCTCAACCCCTGCTACCCCAGAGATCCTCATCCACCTCCGCCTCCATCCCATCCCCTACCTTCCCCAGTGACCCCCATCCATCCTGTGCCCTAATCCCCGCCTCCACTCCATCCCAAACGCATCTGCCTTCCCACAGTGACACCCACTATCCACACCACGCCCTCCCATCCACCTCTGCCTCCCCAGTGATCCCCACACCCTGCCCCACCAAAACCCACTGCTACCTCAGAGATCCTCAATCCACAACCGCCTCCATCCACCCACTTCCCACAGTGACCCCACATCACAGTCCTGTGCCCTAATCCCCGCCTCCATCCGCATCCCTATCCCCCCAGATGACCCCACCATTCCGTGCTCTAACCACCCGCCTACCATCCTCATCACCCATACCTTCCCCAGTTGATCCCCATCCACCCCGCCTCCATCTCAACCTCTGCTACCCCCACAGAAATCCTCATCCACCTCCGCCTCCACTCCCAATCCCCTACCTCCCCAGTGACCACCCATCCATCCCGTGCCCTAATTCCACCGCCTCCATCCCAACCTGTTCAAAGTGACCCCATATCCACAACCCGCCTCATACACCAAACCTGCCCACTCCCAGTACCCATGCCCTTTTGCCCTCACGCCTCCATCCCAACCCTGCTACCCAGAGATCCCTCATATTCCACCCCTATCTCTATCCCATCCCCTAACCTTCCCCAGTGACCCCATCCACTCCTGCCTGAACCCCGCGCCTCCATACCAACCCCCGCCACCGCCAGAGATCCCCATGCACCCGCCAGCATCCATGCCCACCACTACTCCCCAGTGACCCCCATCCATTCCCGTCCCAAACCCCGCTCCATCACAACCTTGCTCGCCCCAGTGATCCCCCAACCCACAGACCGATGCCATGAAACCCCGCCTCATCACAACCTCTCCCTCCCCACCGACTCCCACTCTCTATGCCCTAACCCGTCTCCACTCAACCCTACCTCCCCCGTAAACCCCCCCAGCCACCCACCGTGGCCCCTGAGACGCCCCTCCAGCGCAGTTCCTGGCGGCATTCCCTGTCCCCAGCACCCACGACAGGCAGTCCTCCCACTAACCGCGCCCCCCTTCACGTGAGTAGCCCCTGCCCCCGCGAGCGCTGGGTGCCCCGCCCCCGCGCCGCGGCTTTGCTGGGGGCGGCGGCGGCAGCGAGAGTAGGCAGGAGAGGTCATCCTCTTTCCCCGGCGTCAGTACAGCTGGTTGCGGCAGAGGCGGAGATGCCGCCGGTCCGGGGACGGTTCCCCGCGCTGCGGCAGGTCGGGCGGAGCGCGCGGATGGCCCGGGCGCGGGGCAGCGTGCGTCCCCACAGCACGCGCCCAGGCGCTGCGTGCCGCCGGAGAGCCGGCGCCGCCCCGTAGCCGGGCAGGGAGCGGAGCGGCGGTCGGCGAGGGAGGACAGGGGGAGGCGCGGGATAATAGGAACGCGCATCTCCCGCTGCGGAGCGGAGGCACAGGCCGCAAAGATCGGACGAGGCGCTGAAGAGAAGAAGGGCAGGCCGAGTGGCGTTCACAGCCGCTGCAGAATCGGACCACTTCGGGCTCGGACTACGTAGCAGGGCGCATGCCCGGGGCTGCCTCGGGCGCGGAGCAGAGAGCCGCCCGGCACGACGAGCCAACCGGGGCGTGCTGCTGACAAGCGGGCAGCGCGGGACGGCTCGGGCGGCGGCTCCAGCTGCTGCTGCGGCGGCGGGGGAAGAGGCGGCGGTGGCGGCTCTAGGGGCTCGGCCGGGGGCTCGTCGTCGCTGTGCCTGCGGCTGGGCCGGGAGCAGCGGCGCTACTCGCTGTGGGACTGCCTGTGGATCCTGGCCGCCTTGGCCGTGTACTTCGCCGACGTGGGCACCGACATCTGGCTGGCGGTAGATTACTACCTGCGGGGCGAGCGCTGGTGGTTCGGGCTGACCCTCTTCTTCGTGCTGCTTGGCTCCCTCTCCGTGCAGGTGTTCAGCTTCCGCTGGTTTGTGCACGACTTCAGCACCGAGGACAGCGCCGCCGCCGCCGCCGCCGCTGCCGGCCGCTGCCCGGCCGCCGAGAGCAAACTGCTGGTGAGCAGCGGCTCGGCGGCCGGGGACATGGACGCCCCTCGCCCCTGCACGCCGCAGAGGCAGGCGTCCAACGCCAGCAAAAGCAACGCCACCACGGCCACCAACAGCAGCAACAGCAGCAGCACCAGCGGCGGCAGGGCCGGCAAGAGCAGGTCGGCTTCCTGCGCCTTCTGCATCTGGCTCCTGCAGTCCCTCATCCACATCCTGCAGCTCGGGCAGATCTGGAGGTACAGTCCCTTTACCCTGCTTACACCCCCGCTACAGGCCACAGCTTCCCCGGGCTCCCCCCCGGGGGCTCGGCTCCTACCCGTCAAGTGATGTGGGGAGGGGCTCCTCTTGCGTGTTTAATTGAGCGAAAACTTAGATTGCTGTTAAGTTTTTCCTCTTTCTTTTCGGGAAGCAAGTGACCCTGTAAATAATGTAGTTTGGGCCTATGCAATTCTCTGTAGTGAGGATGCATGAGCGTGCAAATACTCGCTCTGGATTAGAATGTTATCCAAACTAGGTAGCTCCAACGTGTGCGAGGGAACGTGGATACATCCATTCCATTGCCACCACTGGCAATACTATCCGTTTCCGAGTGGCTGGATAGGTAGACAGTGAATATATTGCATACCCCTGCTCGAACAGTATTTTTGATGTGATTGTATTAAATATGCAGTGTGACAACCATGCAAAAAGTATTGGTAACTGCCTCTGGAGAACTGGCTGTTGCAGTGCGTTCAGGTGATTTGGATGGCTGTATCATTGTGTATGGCTCTAGAGGAGGTAGGATGACCAGATGGCAAGTGTGAAAAATCAGGTTGGGGGAGGGGGAATAAGATCCTACATAAGAAAAAGCCCCTAATATTTGGATAAGTCCTGATAATATCAGGATGGCTGGTTACTTTAAGAGGAGGATTTATGTAAAAACCCTAAAAAAAAGGGAGGCAATGGTAAGAATCATAAACCTTCCCAAGTTTTAAAGCTAGAGGGCATTTAAGCTGGTTGTTTAGTTGTCTTTGATTCGCTGCATATGGTAAACAGTCACATTACACCGAGATTACATCAACTTGCAATCTAAACCATAATACAGCTCCAGATTTATATTATCCCAAAGTCTGGCAAACCTTAACTTTCTGAGTGGAGTTAAAAATATAGTGTTTTGAGAAAAATATACTATATAATTCATATTATTTAGAATTGTCTACATATATGCACATTATTAATGTGATTAGAGAACTTCGGAGAGAGTAAAGATGATAGCTAGAAAAGGTTTGCACTGTCTAGGGATGTATAGTCCTGTTGTGCTTGGATGACATCTATTTATATAACATCTAGCTCTCAAATCATATTGTCAATTTTTCATACATGTTGTATAGTGGTAAAATTTTTCAGACAACAAACTTTAACAGTTACTTATCTATAATGTGATCATGGAAAGGCCATGTTATAATGGTCTGTAGCAGATATGGTACTTGATTGAAAGGACACACACTGAATATCATCATTGGTATTAAAGTTTTTGGCAAAAACTATTCCATAGTAACTGTATAGTTTCAAATACTGTAATGGTATTAAGTACCATGTAGCTTATGTGTTCTATTAGATATTGTCTTTTCTTCATCCCCAAAAGATATTTTTTAGAATATAATTTCAGTTCCAGAATAGATTTAAAATTGAGGCATAGTCATTTGCAAGGGAATTTTACCACTGTTTTGTGCAACCTAGTTTTGGGGAAGCATAATGTATGCAGACAGTTATGGTACACAAAAGCAATGTTTCAGCTATGCTGAATGTAGCAATCTACTGAAGCAACAGTTGAAAGTATTATTGAAGTTTCTTTTTTTGGCTGGTGGAAGGTATATTTTTAGAAGAGGTGTTTTATTAGCATTTGTTGTAAAAAGATTTCTTATCATTGTCATATCATTTAGTAAGAATTATTTTAATATTTCTGTTTCATATTTGGACTCAGTACAATGTTCCAAATTTGGAATTTTTAACTTCCAGAGATCCCCTTTTTTGGTGAGAGATTGTCCCTTGACACCACAAATCTGGTGGTGGCCTTTGGATACTACTTTAATATAAATATTAAATAATAATCTATCGTTTGACAATACTAAACAGATCATTTGTTATTACACATTTCCTTTTTACGACAAATACTTTACAGTGTCTTGAATATTATTTTTTATCAAAGTTATATTGAGACTAATCCAAAATCACAGGTTTTCTAAACATTGACTGATTGAGAAGCAGATAGAATTTCAACCAACAAAATGTTTGTTCAAGATTGCTTGTGTACTTCCCCCATGTGGGGCTGAACTCAGGAGTCCCAGTGAGATGCATAATAATTAATATTTGGACCCAATCCTGCAAACACACAAATACCTTTAGACACATGAGTGATGCCATGAAGTACAATGACACTATTCAAGTGTGTAAAGTTGCTCATGTGTATTTGTTTGCAGATCAAGACCTTAGTAAGCATGATCTGATACCATGTAATTTTAATATATTAAGAACAAATTCCCTGCCACACCTACCCCCAGAATGGTCAAAGTTGCAGGAGTGAAGCATTTCAGTTGTATGTGGGAGGTGGCAGTCTGTAAAGAGGAAATACAAAGAGAGTCTGCATCACCCTGAGTGCCACAGAGCAGAACTCCGTGACATCTCTCTGGATTGGAACATGCAGGGTAGGAGTAGGGTTTGTGGTAGAGTTGGATATGGTCCAACATTGCATGGCAGTGCAGGCAGCCTGGTGAGTTGGGATTGAGGGTTGTTCAGCCCCTTGTTTTTGTTTGTTTGTTTTTTTTAATTATTTTTCTGTGATTAAATTCTTTGTGCGTGAGATTTTGCTTCATGGAAGAGTGCTTAATTCTTTGCCCTTAAACTTGCTGATTTTCCTTTTGTTATAATTTTTCTTCATAAATTGTGTCCATTAGAATGTTCTAAAACCCACATGAATATCAAACTCAGCAACGTTATTTATGTTTTAGCATGCCTTGTTGTTTGATCAATAAAATAGAATTTGACCAGATTGTTAGCTGTTTATTGGTAACTTAACTAGACTTATGAAAATATAGAGAGAAATATTTATTTTATAGCCCATAGTCTGTAGTATTTTACACACTTATTGTTTATAGTCCATTTGGCTAATTTGTTCCTTTCCTCCCCAATATATTTCATGAAAGTCAGAGTCCTTATGGTCATCAAAAGTGAATGATATGAGAAAAGAGGTGTGCTTGTACCGTTCCCATAGATTTGAAGTCCGAAGGGACAATTATGATGATCTGGTCTAATTTTCTGTACAACACAGGCCATAGATTTCCTCAAAATAATTCTAGAGCAGAACTTTTAGAAAAACATCCAAACTTTATTTAAATATTGTCAGTGATGGAGACTCCACCATGACCTTGGTAAATTGTTCTCATGGTTAATTATTCTGACTGTTAAAAATGTATGCCTTATTTCCAGTCTGAATTTGTCTCACTTCAACTTTCAGCCATTGGATAGCTTTATACCTTTCTTTGCTAGATTGAAGAGCTGATTATTAAATATTTGTGCCCTATGTATCTTCTCGAGTTCCTTGAGTCTATCACTGTAAGGCATGTTTTCTAATTTCATCATGCTCACTGCTTTTCTCTGAACCCTCTCCAATTTATCATTATCCTTTTTGAATTGTGGGCATCAGAACTGGACATAGCATTCCAGCAGCAGTGCCAAATATAGAGGTAAAATAACCTCTCTATTGCCACTAAAGATTCCCCTGTTTATGCATCCCAGGATGACATTTGTTCTTTTCACTACAGCATCACATTAGGAGCTCATGTTCAGCTGATTATCCACCAAGACCCCCAAGCTTTCTTTCAGAATCACTGCTTCCCAGGATAAGGGCTCCCTGTAATTATTACCTACATCCTTTGTTTTCAGATATGTATGTTTTCACTCAGGGGCAGCTCCAGGCCCCAGTATGCCAAGTGCATGCTTGAGGCAGCAAGCTGCAGGGGGCGCTCGGCCGGCACCGCGAGGGCAGCAGGCAGGCTGCTTTTGGCAGCTTGCTTGCAGAGGATCCACTGGTCCCGTGGCTTCAGTGGACCCTCCGCAGGCAAACCCCCGGAGGCAGCCTGCCTGCTGTACTTGGGGCGGCAAAATCCCTAGAGCTGCCCCTGTTTTCACTTAGTCATATTAAAACACATATTATTTGCTTGTGCTCAGTTTACCAAGCAATCTTGATTGCTCTCAATCAATAATCTATCATCTTCATTATTTACCGCTCCCCCAGTTTATGGTCATCTGCAGATGTTATCAGTGATTATTTTGTTTTCTTTCAGGTCGTTGAGAAAGATGTAAAATATTATAGTGTCAAGAGCTGATCCCTAGGGAACCTCACTGGAGATAGACCCACTCAATGGTGATTCCCTGTTTTTACAATTAGCCAATTTTTAATCCTTTAATGTGTGCCATATTAATTTTATATTTTAGTTTTTAATCAACTTAAACATCTTACAGACATCTAAAAATATTACATCAGCACTTCTCAGTGCAGTCGTGGGTCCAAAGGAAGCGTACGCTCTGGAAAATAGGTACTTCCTTTTGGAAAAGTAAGCACAATTACTATTCCAGTAGGAAGTCCATGAAACTGAAACCTCACCCACCTGACAAAGCATATATGCTGGCCTGAGAGGTTGTCACGTAAGCACTCAGAATGCAGGCTGAACTTTTTGTGAAATTTGGTTTGCACTCATTAGGAGTTCCTTTTTGGGCAGGCCACCATGGTATACTACACATTTTGTGTGTGTGTGTGTGTGTGTGTGTGTGTGTGTGTGTGTGTGTGATATTAGTCCTACATGCACATATAGTCTAAGGATTGAAGTCCCCACTGTTGAAAACCTGTGCTACTTTTCTTCTCTTTGCTTTGGGGTTCTGTCTTAGTTTTCAATTTTTACTTGTTTTCCTTTGGCTCTGGTTAAATCTACCCCATCTACCTAGGTTTTTCTATTGTCCCATTACCATAACACCAAAAATAACAATTCTACCTTGCTTTCTCCCTGCCAGCAAGAAGACTTGGTTGTTGAGCTTGCTTTTTGTTGTTTAGTTGGTTTGGGCCAGATATATATAACTATGAATGTGGGGATGTAAGAAGTGGGTTTTGTGCTTAGCTGTGAAAGCATGGAAGCTGTTGTTCATTCTCACTGCATCTGGCAGTGAGGTCCATCTCCTGTAAAGTTTCTGACTCCAGAGGTCTTCAGCCATCCCTTATTTGCCAGCTGATTTACTGCTACAGTGGAACTTAGATAACAAGGAAGTGGCGGTCATGTAGAGAGACAATCGCTCAAATAGCCAGGAACAGTTCCATGCCGGGGTGTTGAAATAGTGACCTGGAACTGGACTCTGAATTTAACAGGAAGTTCATACTGAGAGTAACAAATTTGGGTGATGTGTTCCTGGTGACCTATGTTGCTGAGCAGTTGGCTTGCTGCATTCTCTGGCACTATCTCAGGGCATGGAACTTCATTCCTAAATGTAGAGAATTGCAGTAGTTGTGTATGGACATTATGAAAACCAGTTCTGAGCCCAGTAGGTTTGGGTACATTATGAGTAACTCACTGTGATACATATTTTGATATGACTTGGCCTCTCAATATCTTTGCACAAAGTAAATATTTTGGTTCAAATTATTAATTTTGTTAAGCTATTGAATTACTAGAAATTGGCCTTTCTTAATGTTATGTTCAAGATTAATTCTTATTTACAAATATAAGTGTGATTGCTAAACACAATTACATATTAATTGAAGTGTGCTAATGGGAAATTAATGAGGGTTTTAATGCTGCCTGGGGTCATGCTGTGAAATAGTGATTTAAAATGAACTTTTACTACAATATAACAAAAAGAAAATGTGGTGTGACTGCAGATGAGCCACAAATGTCTTATGCATAAAAATTTAAGTTTTTCTTTTGTATTTTGTCACTAATTTCTACAAACCATTGTACTGAGGACTGAATTCTGCCATTTGGAAGGAAAAAGGCCATCTGTGAAAAGATTTGGCGGATGTCTGCAGACTGTCAGCCAAGACTGGTCCTCGGTTACAGTACCATTGAAGTTAGTGTGGTTGGTCGAGTGTAAGTGAGTGCAGATTTTTGGCTTTGTGTAGGCGGTTGAATTTATACAGTAATCTGTTAATTGCTTTTTTTTTTAAATTTTGCGTGCAGACATAGCTGTGGACGTTTTCTTATCCGTGCCTCTGATACATTCTGTGTTTAACCCATTGTGAAGTTCTGCTCTGGGCACTCAGAACTGCTGTGTTACCTCTCTGCCTTAGCAAGAGAGAGCTTTGCTGTAGCTTACACTATGATGGTATGGCTACACTTGCAGCTGTACAGCACTGGGAGTTACAGCGGTCTTTGTACAGTTGTGGAGGGAAAGCTCTGCAGTGTGGCCACACTGACAGCTATCAGTGCTGCAGTGTGGCCACATTTGCAGCATTTGCAGCGCTGTTGGGAGTGGCTGAACAGGCATTCTGGGATACCTCCGAATACATCTGGAGGCCAATTACAGCGCTTTTGGTGGCCACACTGGCAGAGCAGCGCTGCATCACCAGCGCTGCAATCGTTATACCCCAGGCAGAGCAGGAGTACAGCCAGTGCTGCAGCTAGGGAGATGCAGTGCTGTATGTGCCTTGCAAGTGTGCAACTCTCCAGTGTAGCCAAGCCCTGAGACAGCTCCCTGCTGCACCCACTCTGTTCATCTCACCAGTAAACTCCTCCAGACTCTGTCTAAATCTTGCCTTGCAGGTAACAATCAGTGAACCCAAGTTCCCTGGAGACATGTCTCTGCTGTGTCCAGTCCCTCTGACTAGGCAGTTGCAGAAATTAAGTTTGCTGCCTCCGAAGAGGCAGTGTGCACACCGGTCTGCTAGTTTAGCTGAGGTCCTGCACTTTACTTTACTATAACAGCACTCAGATGGTTTTGTAATAAACCAAGAACAAGTTTATTAATAAAAACATAGATTTAAGTGATACCAAGCAAGACTAAGATAAAAAATGGTTATAAAAAAGAATAGCATGCTTCCTAGTGTCTAAAATTTAATTCTTGCAAGCTATGACTTTGCCTAATACAGTTTCTCACTTATATTGAACTACCAGCATCTTCCCTTCCACCCCTAAGTGGTGGCAGATTTGGCTATGTCTACACTGCGCACCTTACAACAGTGCAGCTATGCCGCTGCAGCCGCACCATTGTAAGGTGAGCAGTGTAGCTGCTTTTTGTTGCTGGGAAAGAGCTCTTCTGGTGACAAAATAAAACCACCCCCCAATGAGGGGCAATAGTTTCGTCGGTGAAGCGCTGTCCAACACTGGCACTTTTCGTCATTAAAACTTTTGTCATTCACGAGTGTATTTTTTTTCACACACCTGAGTGACAAAAGTTTTAATGATGAAAATGCAGTGTAGATATGGCCTTAAGACTGTCTTTTTGTTCCCCTTATATTTCCCAAAGTCCATTGTCTTTTCCTCAAGAACCACAAAGACCTGGGGATTCAAGCCCCCTGGAGTGCTCACCATGCAGTTTCCTGCACTATTCGTTACCTTGATTGCTTTGTTTACCTGATATGTAAATGTAATTTCATTGTTCCTGGGTTACAAAGCTCGACCCAGACAGGTAAATCCGCATTCTTTTGTCTAAAGCGGCTTGTCTATTGACTGCCTTAAAAACATATTTTAAGAACATTTTTCCAGCACACATACATAACTCATTATACACAACCTGTACATAATACATCACACAATGATATTCATGACCAGCATGTCACCAGTTTTTATGATATCTTGCAGGACACAGTTTGGCTAAATATTCTGACAACAGTGTGTTGAATGCTCCCTTTACCTAATGGGGCTGTTAGGATCACACGCATGCGTATGTGCATCTAGAAGTAATTATGCAGCCCTGTCCTCCAAGTACATCTGCTGCTGGAGATAAACATTTGGCTACAGGTTTGGAAAGCACAGGGAAAATGTGGGTGCAGCTAGCACCGCCTGCTATGCTAGTAGTCCTAGAGAGGTCATGTATTTTCAGAGTAAGGGTGGGTCCGTGGCCTTGTCAGCCCCACATGCTGGCAGAGCAACACTGGAAGAAGCACAGAGTGTTTCCCTTTTTTTTTTTAATGGGTAGAGCAAGAGCCACCCTTATCTTAAATCTCTTCACTGCCTCTTCTTTGCTCTCCTTCAGGCATCTCTGCCCAGGCAATTCATGTCCTCCAGAGGACCCAATGTGTAACTTCTAAAACTCGTTTCTCTTCCTTCTCCTTCCTAGTTTGTATTGCGGAAGAGTTAAGCTGAAGTGATTTGGAAGTGACATTTGGTTCTGAAAGCAGTGGGATTTGTAATACCTCTGCTCTCCTATGGAAATGAGTTTGGTAAAGCTGGGTCAGTTGCCAAGGAAGTCTGGATGCTGTCCTCATGAGTCTCACCCTCACAATTAGTTGACAGTTGCATGGTTTCTGAGGAATGCAGCTGTCAAGGGAGATAATGGCTGCTATACATAAGGCTTATCCCTACAGTTATTTCTTAAGTGCACCTGAGTAAAGTACTGCATGATTGGACCCTTGAGTTGGAATAGAGCACAAAATAACCCACAAGTTAAGAAAAATAGCAACAGACATGATTTTGTTAATATATTTATTTCAACTTGAGTAATGAGTCAGCAAAATGAACATAACCATGGCTAATGTTTCTCCATAGTGGGCAATTTGGACAAAGGCCAGAGATTTAGAGTTCTCAAACAGTAAAAATGAAGATTCCAAGTGCAATGCAGAAAGTGAACACAGCTTTTGATTTGGTGAAATTAACATTTAACATGTAACATGTAACATGCTGAATTTGTATCTTCTATATGTGAGAGACATGGAGCACGCTGGGAAATATTGCAAACGTCTTAATCTTTGAGTTTTCTCACACATTGTTTTTGAGACAGTTAATTTTTTTTTTTACTGATTTTGCTTAGCTAGCAGTTTTGGAAGCTCAAAAGATATTAGGAGGGGAAAGGAAGGAAACAGGCAAAACACCTATCAGCATGAATAACCTGAGAATTGTGTATGAAAATAATTAGGTTTTAAAACTTTTTATATTTATTGAGATTTATAACAAACAAACAGACAGCAGGGATGCAGTGCAACCATGTTAATTAAATGTCTGTCTAAACACCATTCTGTTTTCCCCACTGCATTGTTCTAGAAGAATTCAAGATTCTTGATCTTGCATGCTCAGAGAGGAGTCTGATGAACATACTAGAGCTGATCATTTCTGAAGCAAAAATAAGCACCAAAGCCACTTTAGTTTTTGGAGATTTATAAAAATGTGCTTTAAATACACATTAACAAAGCTCTGATTTCTTGCTCTCTCTTTCTCTCTCGCTCTCTCTCAGCAGGCCAGTTCACAACCAGTTAAAGGAACCAATCTGACTTATAGGCTTCTATAAACTCTCCTCCTACAAAAGTTACATCCCACCATCTTTTCCAGTGCAAAGTCCTGAATGCATGGGCTTTGAACTGTGCCCTGAAAGTTAATAAACTTTGGCAGGGGAAGTGAATCCCAGACCCATGTACCACTGCCTTAAGTTTGCTGAGACAGCATTCTCTGTTTTAAATCTGGCGTTGTTGGTTCAAATGTATTAACTGACCTCTTCTATCCAGAAGGAACATGGCAGAAAGCATGGTAGACAGGAATGAAAGCAAATTATTATGCACAGGTTAATATAATAGATAATATTATATAGTATAATATGTTCCAGGAGAGAAATAGTACTAAGTGAGTTGCTGCATTTTGCACCAGCTAAAGTTCTGAGACGTCTTCATGTGTCGTGCTATGTAGAGAATATTACAGTAATTAAACCTAACGGTGCGAAAGGTAAGGATCCTGTTTGTGTTCTGCATTTTCACTATCTCCTTACCTGAGGTTGTGGAGGGGGAGGGAGAAAGCATCCATGGCTATAACTGCTATTTGATCCTTTAAAGAAAGTCTTGCTTCTAATAAGATTCAGTCTATTTGTACACCTTACTAACAAAAGGCAAATTTAACCCCTCTATCAAGAGAGCTGCTATCTATCCCACTTTTCTTCTAGAAAGGGACCAATGAGTATTGTTTCTGTCATCTCCACACTGACTGTAATCAGCTACCTCTTATCTAGCTGTTTATCACACTTAGACATTGGAAATGCTGAGAAACTGCATCATCCAGATCTGATGAAAAGGAAACAGAGCAGAATGTGTCATAGTCAGTAATGGCAATGCAGCCTATCCATTTCCCACATACACAGTGAATGAGGAGTGATGGAATAAAGCCTTGTAGTCCCCATGGTGGAAGAGCAATCGCTATCAAGTTCTAGGTGCATCAGCTAACTGGTGACACTTGCTCTTTTCGAAGGAAGGAACTTTCTGCTTCTGGCCTGAGGTGAGGTGTTTGGTAGTGATAGGTTTTTATTCGTATTTACTTGGATGTGGGGAAAATGAGGCTTTTTATTCTTTACCATTTGGTATTTCTAGGTTTACAATCTGCCACTAGAATTGTCTTGCAAGTCTTAAAGACACTCACTTTTTCTGCACCGTCTTCAGGGTCAGGTCTTCAGCTGGTGTAAATCAGCATAGTTCCATTGACTTCACTAGAGCTATGCCACTTTACACCATCTGAGGATCTGGCCCTCAGTGTCAGATTTAGGGCACATCTAGGATACCTAGTAAGGCCAATAAATGATACTTTGATTATCTTCTACTGTATATTTAGGTCCCAGATTTTTGAATACATGAAGGATGTCTATTTTCCTCCCATTCCAGTAACCAAAAGACTGTATTCCCAAGATGTGTTTCTAGTATCTCACTGTGATGTTTCTGATATTTCTGTCCTGTTACAGTGTAGGTGTTAGATGGTCAGTAATTCCAACTGTCATTGAACCTCACATGATAACATGTCAAACTGTCACTAATTTTTCTCAGTGTTTTGAAATCTGTCAGTTTTGTTACATTTGAGTCCAGAAAAGATTAGAAAAGAGTATTGCATAGTTTTCCCATCTGTTTCTCAATGCACAGGAAGGCTACAAATCAGAAGTATCATTTTTCTTCCATAAGGTCACAGGCATTTTTAACTTAAGTCCTCTGGCTAACTGTGTTGTTTCCTTCAACTTAAGTGCTCATGAGAGGTGATTGATTGACAGAGTAGCAGCAGAAGGGGCAGTTCCATTTAGAGGGATTGTATCTATGCTAATCTATTTTAGCTGCTATTAATCCATTCAGTAGAATAAATATTTCTTTTCTTTTGTTGAGACACAGTGATATATAGATGGATGTTATGTTCTGAGATATTAATGTGAAGCTCCATTACAGTTCTTTGGAATCACTTACTAAAAGACCGTATACAAATTAGTTTCCCTGTTCAGTTTATCCTTATAACCCTAACTGCATATAAATGTTGCTGAGAGACTTTAGAAGGAAAAATACCACAAATTACTAATGAAAAATAAGTTTCTCTTATACGAGTACTTAGCACTTATATAGGACTTTACTTTTTCAGAGCACTGTGTAAACACTAATGCTTTTGCCAGTCCATTCAGTCCAAGGAGGTGAACTTATTGTTTCCCAAAAAGATGTTTTTAGCAACTTGTATCTGTAGGTATTAGTATTTGGGTGGTTGTAATCCTATACCTCTTTCACCTTGTAAGAGTTTGTGTTTTAGAGGATTTCATGTTGCACTAGAGAGTTCTAGTATTCTTTGTATGGCAAATATAGAAGTGACTACGTAAATAAAAAAAAGACAATGTTTCAGGCCCATAACTCATTTTTGGATGCTTTATTCCTAATTCTCTCAGAAGATTTCTGCAAACAGATGAATGTTCTGAATAAACTACCTAATGTAGTGTTACAATTGGAAGACTATTTATGGCTGAAAGGTCAGTTTCCATATACCAATCTCCTGTGGAATGGAAGAAAGAATAACATCTTAAAGTGAGCTATAGCTTCCAGTTCTATACTCGAATGCTCGAGTGCTTTGGACCATTAGCTGCAAAGTTTATCTGGTAGTCTAAATGAATATTCTATCTCTACCAATGAGCTCCAGTCCCTAATCTTGGACTATAAGGACAAACTTTATTAAAAGATATGCAGTTTCCAGCAACATGACAATTTCACTCTCATTTTAGTTATTCATATTCATTGACTCTAGGACTGGAAGGGACCTCGAGAGGTCATCGAGTCCAGTCCTCTGCCCTCATGGCAGGACCAAATACTGTCTAGACCATCCCTGATAGACATTTATCTAACCTACTCTTAAATATCTCCAGAGATGGAGATTCCACAACCTCCCTAGGCAATTTATTCCAGTGTTTAACTACCATATACCTATGTAATAATAGGATTTCTTTTTATATTCCTTCCACTTAAGCTAATTTTCTTGTATAACATTTCAGTCATAACAGTTAAATAAAGAGGTTGGGTTTTTTAATTGGATACTTTGTTTCAACACATAAAAAAATTAAACAGTACCTTTGTTTGCAGTTGAAGGTTTGAGTTTGGTTTGGTTTGTTGCTGAAGCTTGTTTATAAAGTGTAATAGCAGTTTTGTCCATTGTATCAATATTATCTATTTAGGGCAGGGGTGGGAAAACTTTTTGGCCTGGCAGCCACATCAGGTTTCAAAAATTGTATGGAGGGCCAGTTAGGGGATGGGGGTGTGGCCTGCCCCCCCATCCCTGCCTCAGACTCTTGCCTCATCCACCACCCCCAATCCTGATGAGCCCTTCCTGGACTTCTGCCCCATCCACTCCTCCCTTCCCTGTCCCCTGAACACCCCTGGATCCCCTGCTCCTGACTGCCCACCGCTGCCCCATCCAACCCCTCCTTTCATTCCTGATGGCCCCCCCAGGACTCCTGCCCCGTCTAACCACCCCTTCTCCCTGTTCCCTGATTGCCCCTGGGACCCCTGCCCCTGACTGCCCCCTGCCTCCCCATCCAACTCCATGTTTCCTTCCTCACTGCACCCCTGGACTTCTGCCCCCATTCAACGCAACCCCCCCGTTCCCCGCCCTCTGAGTGCCCTGACTCCTATCCATCACCTCACCTCCTGACTACCCCACTGAACTCCCCTGCCCTCTATCCAACCCCCTGCTCCCTGCCCCCTTACCGCGATGCCTGGAGCACCAGTGGCTGGCGGCGCTACAGCTGCATCGCCCACCTGGAGCCAGCCATGCTGGTACCACCACGCAGCACAGAGCACCAGGTCAGGCTGGGCTCTGCAGGTGGGCTGCCCGGCCACTGAGAGCATTGCGCCGGTGATAGAGTGAGCTGAGGCTGTGGGGGAGGTGGAACAGCAGGGAAGGGCTGGGGGCTAGCGTCCCGGGTCAGGAGCTCAGGGGCCGGGCAGAAGGAGTTTGTCTACCTCTGATTTAGGATGTTACATCCAATGGACAAATAGATGTGGAAGTGTTAGTCCCATCAAAAGTACGCTTTTTAAAAAAAGAAGAGAGGCAGCAATAGGGAAGGATATGAATAGAGTTTGGGACAGCAAAAGTGGGGAGGGGAATAAAAGGAAAAATGCGTATGAGAGGATGCAGGGGTACAGTTTAGTCCATAGTGAACAAGGAGTTAACTCAGCTCATCTTCTCCTACCCGCTAACCAGTGAAAAGCGACAAGATTGATTCCTGTTTGAAAGACGAGGTGAAAGGATTCCATACCTGGAGACTGGACTGAATCCTATTAACGCATAGAAATAAAATGATAGTTCTATAACTTGCAGTTAGTTTTCTCTTGTATAATCATAAATACAAACTCCAAAAAAGCTAGGAAGCATTCTTCTATCCCTAATTTTTATTTGTCTTAATTTTTTTTAAGAAACTGAGAACTCAAAGTGGAATAGTCACCTCAAATGTCTTTTGTTAATTTTGGAATAAGGATATAATGGTTTCCATATGTTATATGTTGTATTAGTTTGGTTACTGGTATATCCTCTACATGGTATATCCTCTACCCTGAGTTTGCAGAGTAATTTACACTGCCCAGATACCTCCTCCTGATCTCTAAATGCTGTGATCCTATATATATATAGTGACACAAACTGACTTAAATTAAAATATACTTTAAAGTTTATTTTTCTTTAGTACAATAGCTAGTGTTGCTATGCTATGTCATTATTTTTGTTAACTGGGATGTTATTGGTCTAATCAGTATACTAACGGTAATGGTACAAATGTTTCCCTGAAGAGTCACATAATTCCTTTGGACTGGCAGAATTAATCGGTGGATGTGGTGGTTACCATAAATTTCACGTGATTGAGAACACCATCTGGAATAATGAAACTAAATTATTTTGTGTGTGTGTGTATGTGTTTAAAGAAAGTTTGGCAGACAACAATATGACAACAGCAGTCAGTTTCTTTTAAAATATTTGAATGTGTTCATTTTATTTTAAGCAAATTTGGTGGACATTTTAGGTGCCAGATTAACAGTCCAGGAAAATGAAGCATTTTGTCCATCCACATACCAGATCTGTCATCAACAATAGCAATAAAAGCTTCCCCATACTGCTCTGCTAATGAAACTCAGCCCTGGTATAATGAATCCGTCCCTCGAGATGTGGGTAGATCCATTTCCAATGCCTATTCAGTTCTTAATCTCACAATGGAGACAGCCACCTGTTTCTAAGGAACTAACATGAGATCAACTGATTTCACAAAGGCACTGAACTGCCTTGGTAACAGATTTTCTAGCATCACCAACTTGGTGTCCTAAAGCAGAAAGTTGTAGGTCATACTACTAATTCCTTGAAATATCTGGTGCTTGTTTGGCTCTTAGTTTTTTGTTATTTAAAAATACACATTATGGCTGTTCAAAAAACAGGCTTATGTCCCCACAATTTTGAGCAACTCTTTAATTAAAAAAAATTGTTTTTTATAGGTTATTTAAAAATAAATTGAAAACTTGTTTCCATTTGGTTTTTGAAACCCCAAACAAAAATTTAGAAATGAAGTATGTAACCTAAAATTTTAAAAATTCCTTTAGTTGAAAATTACATTTTCCCTGAAAGCTTTTTGTTTTTTTGACTAAACCCATTTTTCAGCTGGAAATTTTTTCAGCCAATAAACATGTGTATGTGCACACATACTCCTCTGTCATATTTTGGGGTACAATCCAGACCAGTGAGGGGTTGTCGTTGTGTGTCCTGCAGCCTTAGGTGCCTCTTCGCTGTTGTAGTGGCCAGCCTGGGCTGCTCACAAACAGCTAGCACACAGTTCACACCCTGAGTGTCTTTGTATTGCCGTAGCTCTGGTCAAGAAGCTCTGACCCCATCGGCTGGTCAGCAAGATTCCATTCATGCTCTGACTTCCACTAGCCTTGGTTACTTCTTTCAGGGTGACCTCTAACCTACACCCAGTTCTGAATTTTCCCCAGAACATGTTCTGCCCTCTTCTGGACAGCTCACATATTAAAGGTCTGTTGCCCTTGGTCAATGGTCAATATTCAACAGTTTGCTACTTTAATTGGCGTTACCAAACAGTTCAGTTTAAACTAACACTGGATTAATTTAGATTAAAATAAAACAAGTTTATATAACTGCAAAGAGAGGTATTTTAAGTTAGCATAAGTATAAGGTATTGAAGTCAGAAATGGTTACAAGTGAAGTAATAATAAAATGCTTTCTAGTAGCTAAAACTTAACAAGCTAGACTTGGCTCAAGATAAAATCCTTACCACATTCTCAGCAACATATTCCCAGGTCAGGATCTCTCCAACCCCAAAGTCAAAGGGCCAGTTCCTTTGTCGTCTTTGAGATATATTCGAATATTTTTGTCCTTCATTTTCCAGTTCACTCACTCTTTGAAATGTGTTTTTCTGATGGTTACCCCTAAGTAAAGTTGATTCCTGCTGTGAGGAAGGAGACAGCACATGTAGGGTGTGACTACAAGGCTGTTTAGGGTCACCCCCCTCCCCCCACCCCCAAAGATGGTAACATAGGGATTGCTGTACCAGATAAGACCAATGGTTCATCGAGACCATTGTCCTATAGGCCAGTACCAGGTGCTTCAAAGAAAGATGTGAGAACCACACTGTGGACAATTAAGGATTAGGAAGAGACTTTCCCTGTAGGTAGGTTATTCCCTATTAGTTAATGGTTGGTTTGTGCTTCAAAGAAAAGTCTGTATTCCTCATAACTTATCTTATCTAAGGTAACTGTGGATGTCCTCATTAACCATATAAATATTAAATGCTTGCTTAGAATTCTACAAGGCTTTTGAATGGCATCTTGAGG
Organism: Chelonoidis abingdonii; assembly: GCF_003597395.2. NCBI lineage: Eukaryota > Metazoa > Chordata > Testudines > Testudinidae > Chelonoidis > Chelonoidis abingdonii. The sequence continues at coordinate 231,202,786 of NC_133770.1, forward strand.
TGATGAGTTCCACCGTTTAATAATGCATAGTGTGGAAAAAAAGTATTTCCTTTTGTTCAGTTTAAATTTGCTGCCTTTCCTTTTCTTGTCTTATGAGAAAATAAGTATGTCTCCTCTTCCTTTGACTCTTTTCAAAAGGAAACCTTTCTGATCTCTTCAATATCTCTTAATATGGGAATCTGTCTCTAATCATTTTTGTTATTTCATTTTGGAATTCTCTATCTATGCTATCTTAAAATAATTGCATAGGTGTCTTATGTTGCCACTATATATTTAATAGTTCTGTTTCCACATATTTCTCTTGCTAATATAACCAATAACAGGAGCATAAAATACACATGTATGTTCAATTGCCTGATTAGCTCAGAGAAGCACATTTAGACAGCCTAATGTTTGAGATTGAGGGGCTAGTTGTTCACATGTTGTTTAACCTTTCTCTGTCACGTAAGACTTAAGAAAAGAAGAGGAATGGCATTGATTTTTGATATGTCTGGTAGCATAGCAAGTAGCTTTGAAAGAAGCTTCAAAAATGTCTGCCCTCATTTTAAGTAGTTTTAGAGTTTAAAAAACACACTGCATATGCTTTTCTCTTGGGCATATAGCAGATTCACAGTCTGTTTTCCTCAGAGTCCTTAGATAACTTTCAAAGTAGGAAGCATAGTCTTGTGGCTAAAGAAAAAGCTAGGGAATCTGTCTTGTCTCTTCCCTTCTCCGGACTCTGTTGCAAACTTCCTTTGTGTCCTTGACCAAGTTAGATAAGCCAAAGCTTTGATGTGTTCATAACTTGGGTTGGCTTGATCTTAGGCTGCGTGCCATGAAACACTTAATGCCTGACTTTCAGGGATGGAGAGCAACCGCATCACCCATTTACCTTCACTAGAGTACAATAACTTATTTTTTCCTCTATCTTTTTAATGGAGAAAAGGGGTATAAGATACCTCAAATTGGGCACTCAAAATAGTGGACACTTGTGAAAATGTTTCCCTGTAGTCTTTGTCTCAGTTTCTCCATCTGTAGAATGAAGGTAATACTTAATTGCACTAAAGGGTGTTGTGAAATTCAGTTCTATAATGTTTGTAAAGTGCTTTGAGATGGTCAAATGCAAAGCGCTCTAAGTGCCAACTATTAATACTGTTATTACTTTAAATAGCATGATACATAATGGAAATTAAAGTTAAACCTGTTTTCAGAACAAATATATCCTACATGGAAACATTTGGGCACTAAAAGTAAAGTTTAATATAGAAATGTTTCTTTCACCTAAGATTTATACATAGTAGATGACAGGATCCTCCTTTTGATGTAGTGGAGTGAATTTAATTTAATTCAGTTGAGAGCATCCAAGAACCCGACACTTCTGATTGGTAAAACAGAGGAACATTTATGGGTGATAGCAGTAAACTATAGAGTTCTCATTAACATTTCTGGTAATAATGGTGAAAACTACATTTATAGGCTTATTGGAAAAGGCATAAACATAAATAGAGTTCATAGCATATTAAGCAAAGATGCGCTGTAAGTAAAGATGGGGCAATTAAAAAGGTTTACCCAAGTGAAGCCAAATATAGTGCAGAGGATAATTAATGGGGTTGAGTCAACTCAATAATAACCACTTTGAACTTTAACAATAGTGCATTAATGCATATGTCAGAAGGAGGGATTACATTTACAATCAACAACCATTTGCTAGGAATTTTTACCACATAGGTTAATTAGGAACTCGTGATAAGAGTATACTGATTAACTCATTGAACAAAGGGCTACACATGATATTTAAGTATGCCATTCATTTTTCCCTGGTTTTTGTTTAAGTGCCTAAAGAAGAGACTCATTTAGATATAAGTGATTCTATAAACTGTTCTCATTTCATTTGCATCACTCCTTGTGACAGACATGGAACTGTTTTGTGTTAACTTATGAATACTATAGCTTGACCTGCTTTATTGGGATGTTTACTGTATAGTTATATACAGAGCAGTTGAAAAAAAAACAAACCAGGAAGGGGAAACAACTAAGTTTCCACAAGGTAAATCCTTCAGGTTTACTGAACAGTGGCAGAGCCATTGGCTTTCAGTGGGTTGACTTGACCCTCTAAGGAGCCTACAACCTGGCTTGGACAAGCAGGACCATACACCCAGGAACTAAAATGGACAAAGGGAGTTTGGCTGGATTTTAAAAAAGTGTCATTCTCTTATCAGAAAGGAGGCAGTTATTGAGGAGCTGTTCAGACTGGCACCAGCATCTGCTGAGGGCCTGGAGAAGTTAGGTCTGCCTGCTCTTCACTGAGGGGTGGGAAGCCCTGTAGGGTAGAGAGACTGTTGTTTTAAAAACCATTTTGTTTAAATGCTTTGTTGTTACTGTTAAATGATGATTTAGCAGAACAAGGTGGAAAAAAAATTGGTGAATAGTAAATTTGCCAAAAATGCTTTTTTCTTTAGGGTACTGAAACTTTTCGGAAATTCAGATTGAATTTGGTGAATCATCTTGGCCAGAGGACCTGGAAAAGAATTTTCATTGGAAATGTCAAAACATTTCAGTATTTTCAAAGAAAACCATTTAGGCAGTTCTTTTCATTTCAAAATTTTATTTTGACCTGAACACAGGGTTTCTCCCCCCACACACTTCAGCGAGAGGGCTGGGAGGGTCAGTTTTGGTTCAAAATGAATTGGCTACCAAACTGAAAAATCAATTACTTGCTCAGCTATATACTTCTTAGTAAGTCGGTCTGGTCACTATATTCACCCCTGGTCACAGACTCTTGAAGGGAAAAACCACAGGTGCTAAATTCAGTTGGATTTGCTAGGGAAGTATGGTTGATACACAGGCTACTGTAGCCCAGGGTCTGATCTAAGAGTGGGAAAACTGCAGAGTTCTACCCAAGAAGAGATAAAGGCTTGAGGCCTGACACCTGAGGGGGGTGCACTCAGAGACTGGGAAGAAGACAGAGGTGCACCTAGCCTTGCAACCTTGGATGTGTCTACACTGCAAAGAAAAAATTGTGACACCAAGTCTCAGAGCCCAGGTCAATTGACTCAAGCTTGGGCCTAAACATAGCAGTGTAGACATTCAGGCTTGGGCTGGAGCCTGGCAAGAGGGGATGGTTTTGGAACCCAGGCTTGGGCTGGAGCCTTGGCTCTCAGACCTTTCCCCCTTGGTGGGCTCTAGCCCAAGCCCAAACATCTACACTGCTATTTGTAGCTCCACAGCCCAAGCCCAAGTCAATTGACCCGGGCTGAGACTTGGTGCCACAGGATTTTTCTTTACAGTGTAGACATACTCCGTCACAACTCCTGCTGATTTTGATGGGGAGACTCTTGTGTGAATTATTGGTGGGACATGACTAATCTTTACTGATTTATTATAATCAACCCTGTAGACTAGATTCTGTGCTGCACTTTTTCAGCACAAAAGGCACAGCCGATAAGGAAAGAGGGTAAAGGAACCCTAAGCTACCACTGTGCCATTCAAATTCTGCCCATGCCAGGAGTTTATGTATAACTTGGAATAAGTTAGAACAGCCCCAAGGGCTGCATAACAAATATTATATATTTTTAAAAGGGAAAATAAAATAGTAAACCACAAAAATTGGTATGGGATTCAAAAGCAGGTATAATACCTAAAATCTACCCTTTACTCTCTTCTTTTTAAATAGACTCACTAGATTACAGCTTCAGTTTCCTCATTTAGTAAAATAATTTTAGAATGTAATGATGTGAGACTACTTTGATGGTTCTTGGGGTGCCCAGGACTGAGTCACCTTGTTACTCTCCTGCTTCCAGCAAGGGCGAGACTTGCTGGTGCTTAACTAGGTGTCTGCTCCCTGACATCTCCAGTCTGTTATCCACCAAAGCACTCTCCTCTGAGCTCTGCCAGCCCTTCCTTTGCCTTTTATGTTAACAAGAGGTGTACCCCAGCCCCTGAGCCCTTTGAAATGTTCCCCTGTAGTATTCAGCCCCTTTTCCACAGAACACTCACAGTAATACCTTGTGTGTGGTCCCCAAGGGAACAGCATACGCACCAGGTTGAATGAGTCAACTCAGGATCAGCTCCTGGTACAATACCCTAGCACTGAGATATGTTTATAGTGAAAACAAACATAACTTTATTATCCGAGATCAAGATTTAAGAGGTAGTGCGTAAGGAAAATGGAAACAAAAGGGTTACATATAAAACAACATCAATACGTGATTTCTAGACACTAAACTAACAGTCTAAAGCTGTCTTATCTTACCCAAACCTTTTTGCAGTGTTTCTAACCAGGGCAGGTTGGGATCACATTTTCAGAAATGTACACATAGAGTCCATTTACTTACTAGGTGAAGGATGAAGGGGTATCTCCTTGTCTTCTACTTATATCCCCAAAGTTCATTGTCAGGCCCCAGAGACAGGACAGTTCAGTCTCTGTTGGCTTCCTATCCCCCTGCTGATGTAAATGACTCCCGTCATGTTGGCTTACAATACATAATTTACATGTGAAGTGAGACAGATAGGTGAATATACATCCTTTGTGTGACAGAAACTTGTTTCTCAACCTGCCTTGATTCAGACTGTGGGACATATTTTCATAACTTTTTACATAGTATCTGTACATACATTTCACAATAATATTAATGAGCAGCATGATCCTGGCTTTCATTTAAGATCATACATGACACTTCTTGGTGAACCAGAATGTGCATACTAGGATTAACGTATTCTGGGACTCCCTTTACCATTTGGCTTTGAGGGGTTCTATGGGTCACTCTTCCCCTCTTGCAATGATGCAGCAGGGTCAGCCAATGGGTGATGTGTAGGTTTTGAGTCATAATCCCCTTGCCTCCACAAGGTGTCTGTCGCTATATTTTCTTGTCTCTCAGTACATACACTGTATATAAAATCAGTCTGAGAAAGGGGGATAGGGTGTCTTTGTGGTTAAGGTGCTGGAGTGGGACTCAGGAGACCTGGTTTCAGTTCGCAGTACTGCCACAGGCTTGCCATGTGAAACCTTGGGCAAATCATTTAATCTTTCTGTGGCTCAGTTCCCCATCTGTAAAATAGGATTTTTCCTTTTCTCCTACCCTTTAGCCTATTTGGACTGTAAGCTCTCTGAAGCTGGGACTTCTCTTACCATATGTTTGAATAGTCTAGTACAAAGGGATCCTGATCTCATGTGGAGTCTCTCGGTGCCACTGTAATATTAATAATTATACTTTATTAAAAGCATCTTGAAAATATTTTCAAAATATGGATGCATTTCTGAGCAGGTGCCTGTCCAAGTTGCTCTAAAACAAAGTCTATGCCAGCTGACTCCTTCTCCCCAGGATTGGATGCTTCTTGACTTCTTATCTCATAGTTTATTTAGTCTGTACCCTAGATTCTCGCAAGAGAGCCACTTTCACCTCCCTTATGCCGAGGAGTAACAAGCCATCTGCCTCAATGAGTCAGCATAACCTATTTAACCCTTTCCCTAAAGGATAATATCTATTGAAAGGGTGGCTGTTTTCAGGCAAACACTTGCAGACTTTTGAACTGTCCTAATAATTTATAGTTCAGACTAATTTGTAGTCATGTTCAATGTCTTCTAAAATACAGTGCTCTCTATAGCAAAACATAAAGATACTGTGATGGGGCAAGGCCAGAGGGCTACAGTAAAGTACTGAGGAACAGGTAGGTTAGCCCCAGGCTAAACAAATCCCTAGGACCGTGGTAACCAAATGGCAGTTGCTCTAGGTTAATCAAGGCACCTGGGGCCAATTAAGATCTTTCTAGAAGGCAGTGGAGATAGCTACCTTGATTAGAACACCTGCAGCCAATCAAGGCAGGCTAATCAGGGCACCTGGGTTTAAAAAGGAGCTCACTCCAGTGAGGCGGGGAGGAGCCAGAGGAGAGGAAGCGTGTGTGAGGAGCTGGGAGCAAGAGGGCAAGGAGCTGAGAGTGAGAGAGTGTACTGCTGGAGGATTGAGGAGGACAAGCGTTATCAGACACCAGGAGGAAGGTCCTGTGGTGAGGATAAAGAAGGTGTTTGGAGGAGGCCATGGGGAAGTAGCCCAGGGAGTTGTAGCTGTCATGCAGCTGTTACAGGAGGCACTATAGACAGCTGCGATCCACAGGGCCCTGGGCTGGAACCTGGAGTAGAGGGCGGGCCCGAGTTCCCCCCAAACCTTGCAACTCCTGATCAGACACAGGAGGAGTTGACCTAGACTGTGGGTTCCACCAGAAGGGAAGATCACTGAGGTGAACAAATCCACCAATAAGTGCAGGACCCACCAAGGTAGAGGAGGAACTTTGTCACAATACATTAATACCTTTCTTGATATTAACTACCGTGGAGCTCACATCCACTTCTTTCAGTGAAGAAAGTACTTGATAGTAAAAGCTTAAGAGCTTTTTGAAATATATTGAATATTTCTGCTACACTAAATGTGTTACTATATTTTGGAAATGTATGCAATCAAGGATAAATAAGAAAATATAATATTTTAGACTTCTCAGAATATTTTATTTTCACCTATTTTCTTAATCTATATATGGAATTTTAAGTCTTAAATGGCCAATATTTTCATAAAACAATCATCTGGAATTTTGAACATATGATATTATATCAGCTTTTGTATAAAAAATGATCTTAATGCCTCAGAATGTCTTATCCCCTAATTCTTAACTTCATAATAACACCTGCAGAGAGATAATGGGCATTAACTGCATATAACTGCTAGCATTGACTTAAGAGTCTCTATCCCACTTAAAATGACACTGTAAAGGTACTGTTCAGAACTGAGATTGTACTGTATTATGACAAAAGTCACATTTGACCAAATGAAGATTTATCAAGTGATAGTGTAGAATTTGTCATATTGAGCTCCTTTTTCTCGAGGATGTATGAGTTTACCATTGCTGCAGCAGTATGCACCCTTTTCCACAGATCTCATGGAGGACACATTGTGTGTCTAGGGATTTTCATAGGCATAGCATGTAGGATGTCTTGCTTCTGCCTACCCCCATTCCCAGTTTAAAGCCCATCAAAGTTATGGTACTGCCCTGGTCTGTATTGACTTTCTGCTGACCACCTCTCGGTGGTTGTGGGGGAAGCCCAGGGGTGAAAGTAACTGAAAGGAGTTACTGGTACGCCGGAGTCCTGAGTAGGGGCATGACCTCAACTGGAAGAGGCAGGGCCTTTAAAGATTCAAAGGGCCTGGGGCTCCAGCTGTGGCTGGGAGCCCCAGGGCTTCTAAATCACCCCAGAGCTCCCAGCTGCAGAGGCAGCTGGGAGCCCTGGAGTTGTGGGGCGAAATAAAGGGCCTGGGGCTCCAGCCGCTGTGGAGCTCCGGGCCCTTTAAAGTGCTGCCCAGACCTCGCTGCTGGAGCTTTGGCGGTGGCGCTTTAAAGGGTCCGGGGCTTCCCGCAGCAGCTGGAGCTCTGGGCCCTTTAAATCCCCACCGGAGCCTGGCTGCTGGGCTCCGGTGGGGATTTAAAAGGCGCTTTAAAGGGTCTGGGGCTTCCCACAGCAGCTGGAGCCCTGGGCCCTTTAAATCACCACTGGGGAAGCCTGTCCTGTCCAGCATGGCATACCAGCTCTTGCTGGTACGCCTGTACAGTGTCCTTTCATCTCTGGCTGCAAGAGCTATGTTGCTGGGGCACAAGATGGGCTGTTAGGGACAAACAGCCATAATGGAGGCATAAACCCTCCCTGGGGATGGTCCTGGGATCCAGCTGGTCCCTACCGCATGGTTTATAGGTAGGGGATCACTGTCTCCTGCAAACAGTTTCCTCTCCTGAGAGTTTTCCCTATGATGGGGTGATCAGTTCCATTGTTTATTACAGGGATTTCTAAGGTGCTCATCAACTAAGTATCTTGGCTGGCAAAAAGTTGTACATGGCCCTGGAAAAGAGATGAAACACATGAAAAAGGCATGTAAAATCTGCAGGCTATTAATCATGAAAGTGCCTTTTAAATTCCTTTTTCTCCTTGCAACATATTTAGGCATTAGTTCTGAGAAGAGATAAATAATGTTCACTTCAAAAGGCACTTCCTTCTTAATAAATAATTCAGATTTTAGATTGTTGATATTTTCTTCTGAACACAGTAGTAGTACTTAATATTCTGAGCAATCACATTAGCTCTTCCCCACATATGATGTAAATGGAATATGACAGTTTAGGGTCTGTATTTGCCCCATGGCATATCAGGATCAGACTTGGCAAGGGGTTGCAGTGCTCTCATATCAGCTGGAGGAACTGAATGAAAGATGCATAATTCGAAGAGGTTTTCTTAATTGTATTGCAACATCATAGTTTTTAAAGATGCTAAAACCCAGAACTTTTCCAGCTATATTCAGGATGTAAATTGTTGCCTATGATCAGCTTTAGAGCATGTGGGTATTTTGCCTTTCCATCATAAATATGTCAGTCTGTTTTTAAACTTGTCAAATAAGTTTGAAACAAAGTTACAGTATATTAACTTATTTTGTTTGTTTTACATTATGGTTGACAGTTTTTTCTCAGCCTTCTTAAGCTGTTTACCACCCATGAAGTTTTCCGCAGGGGACAGACCTCTGTATGAGTATGCTCAGAAGTACATTCTAGTAGACTACCTCATGTTACTATTCTGATCTATTGCTATTTTTAATTAGATTGCTGACAAACTGATTCCATAACAGGGTGCTTGTTACTGATTTTGCTGAAATGAGTTGTCTCTTATTCCTTTGTTTTGTGGCCAATGCAGTTGACCAGATCTTGACCAACTTTGTATTTTAAGGGATATGTTCAACCTATAGGGAAATAACAGGTGATGTTCTATGCCAGTAGCTCATAGCACATAGGTTGGGGCTTAGTCAGGGGAGGTGCCCCAGATAGTGTGAGCTACTAGAAAACCCCCTTTGGTCAGTTAGAATCATAGAATATCAGCGTTGGAAGGGACCTCAGGAGGTCATCTAGTCCAACCCCCTGCTCAAAGCAGGGCCAGTCCCCAACTAAATCATCCCAGCCAGGGCTTTGTCAAGCCGGGCCTTAAAAATCTTCTAAGGAAGGAGATTCCACCACCTCCCTACGTAACCCATTCCAGTGCTTCACCACCCTCCTAGTGAAAAAGTTTTTCCTAATATCCAACCTAAACCTCCCCCACTGCAACTTGAGACCATTACTCCTTGTTCTGTCATCTAGTAACCAACTGAGACCAGTCTAGATCCATCTCTTTGGAACCCCTTTCAGGTAGTTGAAGCAGATATCAAATCCCCCCTCGTTCTCTCTTTCTGCAGACTAAATAATCCCAGTTCCCTTAGCCTCTTCTTCTATATGTATGCGCTTCAGCTCCCTTAACATTTTTGTTGCCCTCCGCTGGACTCTTTCCAATTTTTCTACATCTTCCTTGTAGTGTAGGGCCCAAAACTGGACACAGTACTCCAGATGAGGCCTCAGTCATGCTGAATAGAGGGGAATGATCACGTCCCTTGATCTGCTGGCAGTGCCTCTACTTATACAGTTCAAAATGCCATTAGCCTTCTTGGCAACAAGGGCACACTGTCTCATATCCAGCTTCTTGTCCACTGTAACCCTTAGGTCCTTTTCTGCAGAACTGCTGCCTAGCCACTCGGTCCCTAGTCTGTAACAGTGCATGTGATTCTTCCATCCTAAGTGAAGGACTCTGCACTTGTCGTTGTTGAACCTCATCAAGTTTCTTTTGGCCCAATCCTCTAATATGTCTCGGTCCGTCTGTTTCCTATCCCTAACCTCCAGCGTATCTACCACTCCACCCAGTTTAGTGTCATCTGCAAAGTTGCTAAGGGTGCAATCCACACCATCCTCCAGATCATTAATGAAGATATTGAACAAAACCAGCCCCAGAGCCAACCCTTGAGACACTCCGCTTGATACCGACTGCCAACTAGACATGGAGCCCGTTGATCACTACCGGTTGAACCCGATGATCTAGCCAGCTTTCTATCTACCTTATAGTCCATTCATCCAGCCCATACTTCTTTACCTTGCTGGCAAGAATACTGTGCGATCAGGGATCAGTTGCAGAACTTAAGCAAGAGCAGCTCTCTTTTTGTTCCATCTTATGTTGGGGATTTGCATACTGGCAGGCCCCAGAACCAAGAGGGTTTCCAAGGTGACATACAGCCATCTCTTCCCTCTTCCTTGTCCCTAACCAAGCTGCCCCACGCTTAGCTCTCAATCAGGACCATTATATTTTGTGAAGTATTAAGTGCATATTCCATCAGACCGTAAGAACCTTAACTTTGACCCCAAATACAAACTGTTATTACCCAAGAATCTCAAAAATAAGCACAGCACAAATCTGTATGAAAAGAAACATTTTATGTATCTACATATTGACGCACACAGATCTGTCTGAAATGCATGTCTACAAATATCTTCCTACTTTAGAGGTTTGCACTGCATAACTTTGCCACAAATTATTATTGTACATTTTCTACTACATGATATTATTTTCAAAAAACAGCAGCTAAGTACTTTACCAAAAATGATACTGTCATTTGATATGTATGGACTGATATTATGCATTGAGTGTTACTAAAAGAAATATTTAGATACAGACATAAGGTGATCAGACAGCAAATGGGAAAAGTCAGGACAGGGGTGGTGGTGGTGGGTAATAGGAGATTAAGAAAAAGACCCCAAAATCTGGACTTTCCCTATAAAATTTGGACATCTGGTCACCCTATACAGACATAGAGAGTTTAATATATTTTAGTCTTTCATCCCCATGGATGAACACACACACTGACACACAACAATCCATGTGTTAAGGCTGTGGTATTGTGAGGAATGTGCATTTTATTTTTGATAATTAGAAGTGCTGCTGCATTGTTATCACAAGCACTCTTAACTTTAGTAATTAAATTTTGGTATTTAACAAGATATGTTTATTACTGTGGTCAGAGTTTTTAAAAATATCTATTTCATACTCATGTTGGAACACTGCTCCCTCCACAATCTATGTGCTCTGCTATTCCTCAGATATGCATCTACTTCACAGCAAGTGATATTAAAATAAAAAAAAATCCTCTTCCTGGAGTCTTCTCCCTGAAGCCCCCACACAAAATAAACCTAAACAGTTCAGTTTGGCTCCTATATTAGGACTTCAGCTGAAAGGTTCTTGGTTCCTCCTGAAAGCCTACCCCAGCCACACAAATCCTTAAGCCCTTCCCAGGGCTCATCCATCCTTTTGGCTCTTGTATCAGGGCTTCAGCTGGCATTTCTTGGCACTTGTTGCTCCTCACAGGTCTCGCTCATTTTACCAGCAAGTCCCAAGTCTTCATAACATAGAGATCTCAGACTGTTCCCTGTGTCCTTCGTTGCATGATCTCTAGATTATCAGTACTTTCTGGGAAATTACATTTCCCAGGATGCCTAGTCTTCAAAGGACTTAGAGCTGTAACAGTTGCACCGGGACATGTGCATTTGTCTGAAGGCCCAGTGCCCTGTTTATATAAAATACAGTTCCCCAGGGCAGCTTATCATGGGATAGGGTATAAGAGGCAATGTATTGCTGTAACATGCCAGGAATGAACAAATTTGTGATTTTGAGTGTAGCAATTCTTTCCCTTGTTCTGGGTGAGGAATATTTCATCCTTTTCTGTAGCATATCCCTTCTTGCATCCAGCTAGTTATTCTGGCTGGTGAGTGAGGGGATAGAACTGAGGTTCCCACCATTCTGTAGCCCTCCCCACTCATTTTAGCACATTGTGGAATTTCAGGTAACCTTCTATCCCCATAGCTATAGTTACAATCTGATTAGGGTTTAACAGGGAGCAAGACAAGATGAGCCTTATTCCCCAGCATGGCACAGAGAGGGTGTGGCATTGTAATCCCATATGATTTAGCTGATCATTATGACAACACCATGTGATCTGTTGAAGTTCTATGAACCTGCTTGTCAGCCTGATCTCACGTTCAGTGGGAGTCTGGGGTGGGAGAGGAACTCTGGATCTGACAATCTGAGGTCACCAGCATCCTGAACTTCTGAGTCAATGTGAGTTGAGGACTTTCTATGGTCCTACTGAGTCGGGCCCTCTATGGCTGTTTCAGAACACCAAAAAGAACTGAAACAATAAAAAATACATATAAAAAGATTCCATAAACTGAGCAATGTAATTAAAATATAAGCACCCAATCTGAACTGATAGTTACCATATTTTAAAACATTATTATAAAATCATCTTGCTAATTATGTTCCTTTTATAAATAGTCTGCTAGTGACACGGAGTGCATGTAAATGTGATGTATTATAATGAGGAGGCTAAATCAGTGGAAGATACAGGTCATCAATTTAAAATATTTTTCTTGAGCTGAAATTTATAATGTTCATGTCCCACAGTGGGTATAGGGCCAGAACTAGTATCCACTGAGATAAATTGGAGTCTTTCCTGCAAATATAGAGGTGAGTAACTTGATGTAAGTAGTCACTTGAATTCAAGGAGAGTACTCATGCATCAACTTACTCATGTGAATGAGTGTTTGCAGGAATCCCCTACTGGGTGACCCTGGGCAAGTCACTTCCCCTCTCTATGCCTCACTTTCCCCATCCGTAAAAAGGATAAATGATTATAAAGCATTATAAGATCCTTTATAAAACATAAAATCTGTCAAAGAAAAATTCCTTATAAACGCTAGGTGGTGTTGTTTATGTAAATGAAAGATTCACATGCTCAGGACCTTTCAGAATATTGGAAGTTCAAGCCCTAAGATGTATAGCAATGTTTTTGCTGCTAAATATAACTTTCAGTTTAACATGTAAAGAATATATGCACAAGATCTAGAACTACATAGCTTTAGAGTCTCTAACCCTGCAGTCATAAAGAAAATCTTGACGTCAGCTCACAGTACAATTAAGTCAGAACAGCTACACTAACATATTGTAAGAATTTCCAAGCTACATCTGCTTTGACTCCCAAAAATAAGAAGATCTAAATCAGAAGTTTCCATTTTATAGTGCAGCCTAAGTCTGTTGGCATTTTGTTTGTTCTCCAGGCATGATGTGATCAAACAGAAAACTTGCTAGTAGAAATTCAGTCAAAACTAATTCAGGCTTTCAAAATTTTGATTTTATTCCACAGAGATGTATTGTCACATGCTATGAAGTCAAGAGGCTTAAAAGTTTCACAGTCAATGATTTAAGCTTCCACTAAATATCTCCTCAAATAGCATTCCAGCGTCTGGGTCCATGGCTTTCCCTGAGACTAGTTAGATTAGAGCTCCGTGATGCAGCACGCCATATAGCTGTTGTTCACTATGACAACATATATGTAGGTCAAGATTTTCAAAGTTACAAGCCAAAAGCTAGGTTCAAAACATTAATGGGCATTGCTGAGTGCTCAGTGCTGTTGAAAATAAGACCACTTAAATATGGATTTAGGAACCTAATTTTAGGCTTGTATCCATGGTGGCAGTAGTTAACTGATTTTGTATAACAGATATCTGGTATGCTGGGATAACTTAAGTCAGTCAAAACAAAGAAAATCTCCTCTTATTACTATTTTTTTAGGCACTGACAATATGCTGATAACTGTAGAAGACACAAATAGAGAGAACTTCTACTCTGAGGAGCATTTAGGCTTTATTGAAGGGACACGCAGTATCTCCAGGCCAAAGATCCAGGATTTTGTCTTGTTTTGTAAAATTTTTAAATCAAATAGTATTAAACTGTTTTATTTTTTCTCATTGTATACTTTCCTCTGAAGTGTTTTTAATGACAAGCATTGCAGCCTAAGCCTAAGAACTGGATAATGCAACTGACTTGGAAAAAAATATCAGATTTCATTGAGCTAGATTATACAGTGTGTGACAAAATCAAATAACTACTTAATGTACAGCTGCTTCAGACTGTGCCACACCAGACTACTGAATATAATATAGAATTTTTCATACCTCAGGGTGGTAAGATGCCTCATTTCTTGTACCATACAGAATGATATTGTGTAAATGTGACTAACTCCATTTCTGAAGTACTGTGAAGTAGAACTCTGCTGTGGTTGTACAGAATCAAAATTAGGGCAAACTTTGCTCCTATTCATTTCATTCAGCCCTCTCTGGCTCACTTCTTTCTTGTTGTGAGTAGTAGTATCTTATTTAATGAATTAATTCCATTGACTTCACTAGGACTACTTATGAAGGAAGCAGTACTTTACTCATCATGAGTAAGAATGACAGGATCAGGCCTGTAAGTTTTAGTAGAAGCTTGCTAACAATAAGTGAAAAATGTGGTACTCAGTGATTGTGAGAATATTTTTTTTCTTGTAGATGTCTAGTTCTTTTACTTACAGAATGAAAACTGCCAAGTTAATGGAGGAGAAGTCCATCAATGGCTATTAGCCAGGATGGTGTCCCTAGCCCTCTGTTTGCCCGAAGCTGGGAATAGGCAACAGGGGATGGATCACTTGATGATTTCCTGTTCTGTTCATTCCCTCTTGGTCTGAACCAGTATGGCTGCTCTTATGTAAGTACTTGCATTTCTTCATAGAATGTCAGGGTTGGAAGGGACCTCAGGAGATCATCTTGTCCAACCCCCTGCTCAAAGCAGGGCCAAACCCCAGACAGATTTTTTCTGAGATCCCTAAATGGCCCCCTCAAAGACTGAACTCACAACCCTGGGTTTAACAGGCCAATGCTCAAACCACTGAGCTATCTCCCCACCCCACACATCTGCAACAGTATACGGAGAGGCCCCAATCCTGCAACCACTTCAGTAAGTCTACTTATGCAGTAAAGTTAAGCACCTGCATGTTTGCAGGATCAGAGCCAGAGATTATCAAACCTAGACTTAGGCAGGAGACTGTGTTCCCATCCTGTGAAATTATTCAAGAGTTCAAAAAAAGTCCCATTTGCTTCAGGATGAAACTGAGGCCGTTTGAAGTTTTACATGAAAAACAAAAGCCCCACCCCAGAATAACAGCCTGGTAGGCAGGGCATTCATCTAGGATGTGAGGAGACCCACGTTTAAGTCCCTGGTCTGAATCATGCAGAGCAGGGTCTTGAATGTGAGTCTCCCATATCTCAGGTAACTGCCCTAAACACTAGGTATTGGCTATTCTTGACTGGGTGGGTTCTCTCTCCCTCCCTCCGGCATGTCAGACTTGACAAATCTTTCCTGATGAAAATTTCAGTTTTTTGACAAATCAGCATTTTCTGGGAAAAAATGCTTCATCAAAAATTTCCTGATCAGCTCTAGTCAAACCTAAACTGCTCTCTGAGCCAGAGAAGCCTATAATGAAACTCTTCAGTTATGAAAAGTGTGTAATTCAGCAGAAATTTTTTTTTGATAAAATCACTTATTGAAGTGTTGCCTCTCTTCCCTAGACCAGTGATATAAATCTAGATCAGGATATTGTTGACAAAAAATATTTGAATGGCTGTTCAATGGGCTATGTGAAATAAGTTAGCAGCCTATCTAGTTCCTAATAGATAAGACTTTACAGCACAAAATCCAGTAACCCCATTGACAGCATTGGTGATCATGCACAGAGATAAAAAAATTAATTAAATGACCTGACAACTAGATTGTCAGGAACCATGATGAGATGCATTGGACAGCAGTAAAGCAACCAGAGCTGTCTATGTACTGCTGAGATATCCATCTCAAAATCCACTTTTGAGAAAGCAAGGGTCAGCAAAAACAGAACAAAACCAAAAAAAAACATTCTCTTTAAAATAAGAACATTTTGGCTGAAAAACAGGACACAACTTAATAATGAGATTAGTTAGACTATGAAATAATCACCTGAGGAAAATGGAAGACCAATTGTATGTGTCATTTAAAAATTAAATCATTTAAAGTCTACTGCATGGAATAGTCTGATACTGACAGGAGGATAGACTGGGTGATCTATTAGGTCCTTTCCATCTAGAATTTCTTACTATGTACATACAGGTCAAAGGTGACCATCTGACATTGGGTGTCCAGTTTAGGACACCTTTCATGTTGGTTTTTTTCAGGGTTGCTGAGAAAAAACAACTTCAGTTTAAGTCAGTGGAAGCTGCATATGCTCAGCATCTCCCAAAATCAGGCTCTAAATATCTTAAACTGAGTGCTCAAACACTGAGGCATCACCCAAAATCAGTAGGCATTTCTAAATGTAACTAAAATAGTGTTTAAGAATGGGGTGGGCAAAGTACAGCCCACGGGCCAGATCCGGCCCATCAGGGCTCTGGATCCAGCCCACAGGATTGCCACCCCTGTGGCACCACAGGCCCCATGCTGCTCCCAGAAGTGGCTGGCACCACTTCCCTGAGGGGCAGGGGGGCAGAGGGCTCTATGTGCTGCCCTCTCCTGCAGGCACTGGCCCCCACAGCTCTCATTGGCCGGGAACAGGGAACCGCAGCCAATGGGAGCTTCAGGGGAAGTACCCACAGGCAAAGGCAGTGTGCAGAGCCTTCTGCTGCCACTCCCCCAGGGTTCGCAGGGACTTTGTGCTGGCTGCTTCTGGGAGCCTGCCCTGGCCCCGGTGCACGCCCAGAGCCACTCCAGATAAGCGGTGCCAGGCTGGAGCCCGAACCTCCACACCCAACTCCCTGCCCTGAGCCCCCACCACACCTGCCTGCACCCCAACCTCCTGCTGCACCCTGCACCCCTCCTGCCCTGAGCCCCCTCCCATATTCCTCTCTGCACCCTTGCCCTGAGCCTCCTCCCACATTCCACATCCCCCCGAACCCCAACCCCCTTCCCTGAGCCGCCTCATACACCCCTCCTCTGCCCCAACCCCTTGCCCTGAGCCCCTTTCTGCACACTGCACCCCCTCCCACTGCCCACACTCCCTTCCGCACCCAAACTCCCTCCCAGAGCCCACACTCCCTTCCGCACCCCAACCCCCTGCCCTAGCCTTACATTCATGGCTCTGCATGCAATTTCCTCACCCAGATGTGGCCCTCGGGCCAAAAAGTTTGCCCACTCCTGGTTTGAGGAATTCAATGGTACATAGGAGTGAATTTCGCCCACTGAGCACTGAAAAGTGTCTCATATGTAGTACTTACTGTATGCATGTGGAATACTTCTGTAACTTTTGGTAAAGGTTATAGAACCTGATCCTGAAATCAATGAAGCTATGAAAAGGCACAGGGGTTGATGCCAGGGCATCTGATTTCAGGACTGGGGGCAATGTTGCCATCTTTTACAAACATGTGACCATTTATTCTAATGAATATCTAAAGTTAAAAGTCCACTGCTTTACTAAATGCTAATTTATTGTTCATCATTGGAATAATGTTTCATGTTACAGGGCTTATGAAATTACAGCATGCTTAAAGATGGAAGTTGTCTGCAAAGACTTGTATTAGTTGTCTTGATATTCATAAAGGGTTTTGGTCCTTTCTTCCCCTGCCCCCGCTCTACTCCTCTGTCATCAATTAAGGAAGAGGAGATGGATGTATAACATTATGTTGCACATAATTTCATCTGAATATTTAATCACAAGTGATTAAGTTGAAGATTTATAACACAGATTTTGACATTCTGGCTGATTATGGCAAGGTTAATAGAGCTGTATTGTCCTTGGATATAGATTGTCTGGGAAGGCAGGAAAGACAATAATATCTAAAGCTCCCGGAAGAAATAAGACCTTCAAAAACTCTTGTCACTTTTTTGTATTTTTAATAGGGCTGGATGGAAAACAAGAATTCTCTTTCACAAAAAACATTCATTCTGCAGGTTGGAAGGAACATGACACCTTTTGAAATTCTTCACAAAGAGACATGAGCAAGAAACACTGCAGAATAGCCAATAACTCGGTGCTTAGGGCACTCACATGGGTGTGGGAGGCCCAGATTCAAGTCAGGCCTGATTCAGAAAAGGGATTTGAACCTGGGTGTCCCACATTCTTAAGCTCCAGGCTGGCTATTCTGGGTGGGTATCATTCTCTTCTCTTCCCCCCACCCCCCGGGGAGAGATGGGGAAGATCTAAATTTTACAGTAATCATTTGAACTTTAAAAGTTAGATAATTGATGATTATTATAACAAAGTCAAAAGGAAAGCAGAATCATTATCCAACAAGATACACAACGTGTTTTATAGGAAAATAAAATCAGCAAGGCAACTTAAAATACTTACACACCCAAATCTCACAATGAGAGCAGTACTTGACCAGAATGAACAGCCAATGTATCTGAAAAGACTCACAGGGCCAAATTCTGCTCTTATTTACATCAGTGCAATCTCATTGATGTTAATGGTATTATATGGATGTGACTGAGGTCAGAATTTGTCCAATACTATTCTGTAAAACCTATGTTCTAGAGACTAGTGAGTTTTGTAATGTCTACCTCATAGTCTTCCAGGAACCCTAGATATCACGAGGAACTACAGGCAGCTAGCTAAGTACAATACATGCATGTACAGTACCTACCTGCAACCAACTAAGAAGACTCTGTTGGTACAGTACTCAAAAAGACCAGGTCTAAAATTCAGTAAATGGAGAGAGAACCTACCCGCTCCACCTCTCCTCCTCCTCAACTCTTATTTATAGGATTTTCAGTGGCACTTGTCAAAATAATCTGATGATCATGCAAATACTAATTACTATATACTCACAATTCCCCTGTGATGGATGAAACTATTATATAACTCCGATTTTACCGCTGGGGAATTGAAGCACCAAGACACTAAGGTAGGATTTTCAGAAGCATTCAGTGTTGACCAAATTATGCTCCCATAGAAGTCAGCTGTTTTTAGCATCAGCTTCAAAGGGAGCAGGGTAAGCCGACTGTTAAGCGCTTTTGAAAATCCACCCTAAGTGACTTGCCTGTCATTTACCTCCTCTATCTTGCACTTATTGTGTCTTTCCAGCCCTTGACCATTTTCTCCCCTCTTTCTTTTCTCGTGCTCCCATTGTCTCTGTTCACTATTAGCTGGTGTAGACATGGGAAAATTTCCTATGCAGCTCACAAGTGGCTGAGTAGCACTTAAACTTTTCCAGACTTGGCCCATCTCCAGTATTTATTCCTGCTTGCCTAGGATAGCTTTTGAGATCAATCGTGTAATTCATATCGGGGCACAGGATCATTATTCTATACTGAAAATGTCTGTCTGTTATGTCTCTTCCTTTTTTTTGCATAGAATGTACATCTTACAGTGATAACTTGGATACCTTGTCTTTCCAAAAAAGGACAATGAGTTTCACTAAAATAAAAATAATTGTCATGATAGTTCATTAGTCTTGCCCAGCAAGGCAACGATAAATGCTGTGTGTATAAAAACAATGTGTGGAACTGGTAATGCCAATTAATTGGTAGATTTTATAACTTTCAACTGTAAAATACAGTGTGTATGAAAGGATTTTTCTTTCCAGGATTTCTTGGGGAATTACTAATGTTTCAGGGGTAATTATATATTTTAGATGTATTAATAAAATATTATCAAGATATCATGTTTGAAAGTAAAACCATGAACCTAATAAAATGTATGAATATGTTCTGTTAAGCAGTAGTGCATGAAACTGTATTTATGCTGCATTATCAACCATTAAGAATTTTGATACTTTTTTTAATACTTTGGTAGATAATATGTGAGGCACTTGAAGGCTCATGGAAAATGTATAACTCAGACAGGTGACAAGTTGTGATTATTGCTTCTGAGTGGCTATGAGTTTAGGACACAGCTAGTTTATGCTGAAGCCTTCTGGACTCGTGTCTCCATTGATATTTATTTGAGATACACTTTCCACTGGTGTAAATGAGTAACTTGCTACTAAAACAGAATGGTAGTGTTTTACATCCACTTTACAGTGGTGTATGACTATTAAGGTGAAGGGCAACAGAGAGTCACTGTTATCCAGCCCCTCCCACCCACTTCCTCTGCCAGTTCCCTTCCCCTTCCCTTCCCTCCCCCATGTATTTGTTTCATCCATGTGTTATGGCTTGTCTTTTAGGCTCTGATCCTGCAACTGATTGCATGTGAGCACACCCCTGCACCACATGGAGTCCAACTGAAGCAGGATCAGATCATAACCTCTCTTGAGCAGTGACTGATATTTAAGTACTTGTACAGTAACATATCTCAATGGAGACCTGGTGTGGTCGAGACCTTTAGTGCCAGAACAATAAATGATGCATAATAATATTCAACTCTGGTCTGGAGTTGGGCTAGTTATTAATAAAGACTTTGAGCAAACTGACACAACTCTGCTGTTCACCTCAAGTGATGTGAGAGATGCCTGCTTTCCAATCATAACTCCCTTTTGTGTAGTAACACAACTAATTTGTATTGACAGATTAGTGAGAACTATCAATGATTTGACTTGTAACACAAGTGAGATTTAGGCTTTATAGTATTCGAGGTGATCTAAGTACATTAGAAAGCTTAGAATCTATAGTAGCCCTCTGAATCTTTGAGGGATATTAATTAATCACATTGATATGACTACTTGCATTTCGTATGCCACTGCTACATTTCTCAGGGAAAAGTTAAACTCTTTGTAAGTCAAGCAAAGTTGTGGAAAGTTGGTTGATTGGGCGGGGGACCAGAATCTAAAATCATTTTTCAGCCGGTGCAACCATTTAGGCGAACTAGGCGGTTCTAGGGCGCAAGATTTGGGGCGCCAAAAAGTGTGCCTCAGAAAAAATTTTAAATGGTTGCAGCTGCTGCTCCTGGAGGAGCTGAGCTGCCGCGGCAGCAGCTGCATGCCGCGGGCCCAAGTGTTCCCGGTCAGGGCCTCCGGGCAGCCCGGGTGCCCCCCCAGTCAGGGAGCCCCAGGTCAGCGCGCCGCAGCCGGCAGCCCAGGGCGCCCCCCGGGTCAGCGTGCCCTGGGGTCAGTGCGCGCCGCCACTGCCCGCAGCCGGGCGCCTCCGCCCCCGGGTCAGGGAGCCGCGACGCAGCCAGGTGCCCCCCTCCGGGGTCAGTGCTCCCGGGGTCGAGAGCGCCGCGCGACCGGCAGCCAGAGCAACCCCCCCAGGTCAGGGACCGCGCCGTGGCCGGCAGCCCAGGGTGCGCCGGCAGCCCAGGTGCGCCCGCACCCCCCGGTTCAGGAGCCGCTGCGCGACCCGGCAGGCCGGAGCACCCCCCCCAGGTCAGGGAGCGCCAGGCGCCGGCCTTTCTCTGGGCGCCAGCTTTGGGGGGGGGGGGTGGCATTTGCCAAGGGGGGCAGAGGTGGGCTCCGGTGGAGCTGCTGAGTCGTATCCTGCGCGTCTGCCGGTCCCGCGGCTCTGGTGGACCTGCCGCGGGCATGCCTGCGGCAGCGCCGCCAGAGCCACCAGACCCGCGCGTGGGGCGGCAAAATGGACCGGCCCCTAGGGCGCCAGAAACCCTAGCGCCGGTCCTGATTTTCTCTATTGCCAACTTACAATAGCAGATGTGACAGACTTCCATAAAAGAAGTACTTCTCCTTCACGTGCCGAAATCAGAGCATAATTATTAGTGCTGATCTGGGGGAAAAAAATTGAACAAGTCATCTTACTTGACAGTTATTTAAATACAATTCCCAGTTGTCAATGCATATCAGTCTGGGAAAAAGTCCAGTTGACCACACTCTGTACTTTTAAAAGCTCTGAATGTCGAGTCTGTTGAAGATCTTCATGGCATTGTTACTGTTTTGCGGCTAGTACCACTAATGCAGAGGTCGGCAACCTTTCAGCAGCAGTGTGCCGAGTCTTCATGTATACACTCTAATTTAAGGCTTCGAGTGCCAGTAATACATTTGAATGTTTTTTAGAAGGTCTTTCTATAAGTCTATAATATATAACCAAACTACTGTTATATGTAAAGGAAACAAGGTTTTCAAAATGTTTCAGAAGCTTTATTTACAATTAAATTAAAATTCAGATCTTATTAGCTTAGTATGATCCTTGCCCTTGCTTTTCCTTGCTGAGTTTTCCGATGTCTAGTGGCACCTATTTAGATACTTTAAGCTGCAAACAGGCTTCTGAGTTATAAGTTGATAACCAGTTGGCAGAAGGTCAGTGGCTGGAACCCCTGATCAGCAACTGAGGTGAGTGAAGCTGGTGGCTGGTAGGGCTGAGCAGGGCCGGAAGCCTGGACCCTGTCTGGCAGGGGACCTGCGCTGGAACTCGAACTGGAAGCAAGGTGAGTGGGGCTGAGGGGACCCCTGCTGGCAAAGGGCCAGCAGCCAGAACTCCAGAGCAGTGTGGGGGCTAACCACCAGAGCTCTGGGGTTTTCACCACAGGCTCCTGCTAGCTGGGGTCTCAGCCTGCTGCCAGCCTGGGGTTCCTTCCCCCCAGGCCGCCAGCTGGGCTGAGTGGGACCGGCAGCAGGACCCTGGCTGGCAGGAGCCAGCAGTGGAAACCCCAGAGCCGGGGCTGGCTGAGCAGCTCAGCCCGCCGCCGCTCTGGGGTTTTGGCTGCTGGCTCCTTGCCAGCTGGGGTCTCAACCCGCCACCAGCCTGGGGTTCCTTCACCCAGGCCAGCAGCGGGTGCTGAGTGGGACCCTGGCTGGCAAGGGGCCAGCAGCAGGAACCTCAGAATGGCAGCGGGCTGAGCAGCTCAGTCCACCGCTGCTCTGGGGTTTCTACTACCAGCTCCTTGCCAGCTGGAGTCTCAGCCCGCTACCAGCCTGGGGTTCCATCCCCCAGGCCAGCAGCTGTGCTGAGTGGGACTGGCGGCAGGACCCCGGCTGGGAGGAGCCAGCAGCGGGAACCCCAGACCTGGGGTGGGCTGAGCAGGTCAGCCTGCCACCGCTCTGGGGTTTCCACCACTGGCTCCTGCCAGCGGGGTCTCAGCCTGGGGTTCCATCCCCCAGGCCAGCAGCTGGACTGAGTGGGACCGGTGGCTGGACCCCGGCTGGCAGGAGCCAATGGTGGAATCCCCAGAGCAGCGGCGGGCTGAGCAGCTCAGCCTGCCCCACGTGCCATGAAAAATTGGCTCGCATGCCACCTTTGGCACGTGTGCCGTAGGTTGCCGACCCTTGCACTAATGATTAAATTCCAATAGATGGGCTCCACTTTGAAGCAATACTTACAAAGCATGAGAAGTCCCCATTGGAGCCGTGAGGAAAATTTGGTTTATGATGGTGTTATCCTACATAAGAATAGCATTTTCTAATACCATTTGATAGTAAGAAATATAGAATGGTTATTTCAATGTATTCTACAAATACTTTTTGTTACTTTAACATTACTGCTTCCAAGGCAATGTGCTTCTTTATATAGACATACAACTAGAATTCTGCCAGTGCGTGATCACTCATTCCTTGCTGGAAAACAGAATGGCTAATACTAGTTTATTTCTTAAATGGGTATTATTAACATGATTTTTTTAATAGACTAATTTTAAAAGTGAAATGTTCTGACATACCATACCTATAAATAGTATGTCTGGAGTGTGTGTGTGTGTGTTTTTTTTTTTAATTGTTAGAAGGGTTTTTCTTCACAGTTTAAGAGGGTCTTTAGGGCAGTCCAAAGAGTGGTGACACCAAACACACTCAGGTGTACTCCTTCTTTCTATCTCTTAATCAGGGGTAGGCAACCTCTGGCATGCAAGCTGATTTTCAGTGGCACTCACGCTGCCCAGGTCCTGGCCACCGGTCCGGGAGGCTCTGCATTTTAATTTAATTTTAAATGAAGCTTCTTAAGCATTTTAAAAACCTTATGTACTTTACATACAACAATAGTTTAGTTATATATTATAGACTTATAGAAAGAGACCTTCTAAAAATGTTAAAATGT
>NC_133770.1:231246684-231277623 GCF_003597395.2 Chelonoidis abingdonii
AAAAAAAAAAAAAAAAAAAGACTCACAAAATACTGTCCAATACACAAAATATGCAAATGGAAGAAAGACAAAAATATTCCTTTTAATCTCTTTCAGTTATTATAATCCTAGTGTTTATCTGTGATAACAGTAGTTTAAAAAAATTCAGATAGAAATGTGATTTTTCAAGTTGACAGTGTTCTTTTAACTCATCACTCAATGCTACATTATGATGATAGAAGTCAGAACACCTTGCTGTCACTAAGTTTTAATTGTATTAGATATTCAGATGACCATTTGTTGTGATAAACCCATGTTCTATTAATGAATTCAAGGATTCAGATATGTGGGAAATTGTGATCCAAACCCAGAGTCAATAACTGACTACTGCTGACAGTGCATAAATTTCCATGCTTCATTATTTCCGCTGGGATTAGAGGTCAGAGTTGTAGTGGGTAACTGTCCCACAATTTATTTTGCTTTTTTCCCCAAATGTGCATTTTAAATGAGTATTGCCAAATCCATAGTAATTAAAGAGAATTTTAATTGCAACTTGCAGCTGACCCTCCATTTTTGCTTTGAAATTTTATAAAAATCGATCGATTCTGAGATTATTAAATCAGAAGGGACCACTGTGATCATCTGCTCTGACCTCTTATATAATACATACCACAGGACTTCCTTGAATTAATTCCTCTTTGAGCCAGAGCACACCTTTCAGAAAATTATCCAATCTTGATCTAAAAGTTACCAGTAATGGAGAATTCACCATGATCCTTGGCAAACTGTTCCAGTAGTTAACTACCGTCACTGTTAAAAATTTGCCCCTTTCTTTCTAGTCTGAATTTGTCTCGCTTCAACTTCCAGCTGTTGGATCTTGTTATATCTTTGTCTGCTGGACTGAAGAGCCATCTTTTATCAAACTTCTGTTTCACATGTCAGTAATTATAGACTGTGATCAAGTCACCTCTTTGTTAAGATAAGTAGATTGAGCGCCTTAAGTCTATCACTATTAAGGCATGTTTTCTAATCCTTTAAACAGTCTCCTGGCTCTTCTCTGAACCATCACCAATTTGTCAACATCCTTCTGGAAGTGTGGACACCAGAACTGGACACTGTATTCTTGTAGCAGTCACAAAATAGGTATAATATAACCTCCCTTACTCCTATTTGAGATTCCTCTATTTATACACCAAGTATTGCATTGGCCCTTTGAGCCACAACATCACACTAATATTTTATTTCAGCTGATTAATCTCTGACCCCCCAAGTCTTTTTTTTCAAATTCACTGCTTCCCAGGGTAGAGTTCCCCAACCTATAAATATGGCCTATGTTCTTTTCTTCTAGATGTATGAGTTTCAGTTTGACCATATTGAAGCACATATAGTTTATTTGCTCAGTTTACCAAGAAATGCAGTGGGCTGTATATCCAGGACCTATCTTCTTCATTATTTACTATTCCCCAATCTTTGTATAACCTGCACATTTTATCAGTGTATCCGACGAAGTGGGTATTCACCCACGAAAGCTCATGATCTAAAACGTCTGTTAGTCTATAAGGTGACACAGGACTCTTTGCTGCTTTTATAGCTCCAGACTAACATGGCTACCCCTCTAATCAGTGATTTTGTTTTCTTCCAGGTAATTGGTAGAAATGCTAAATAGTGTTGGGCCAAAACTGACCCCACTAGGACCCCACTAGAAAATCACCTGAAATGTTGATTCCATGTTTAAAATTACATGCTGAGAATTATCAGTCAGCCAGTTTATTAATCTATTTAATGTGTGCCGTGTTGATTTTGGATTGTTCTAGTTACTTAAACAGATTGTCATGTGGTACCAAGTTTAAGTATATTCCATCAACCCTCTTACTTCTATCAACCAAACTTGTATTCTCATAAAAAAATTAGTTTGATAAGACCTATTTTGTATAAGCCTGTGTTGATTGGCATTAATTAGGTTATCCACCTTTAATTCTTTATTAATTGAGTCCTGAATCAGCTATTCCACTATTTTGTTGTTGATTGATGTTGGGCTGACAGGCTTGTAATTGCCTCTGTCATCTTGTTTTCCCTTTTTAAGTATTGGTACAACATTGGCTTTCTTCTAGTCCTCTGAAATTCCCTAATATTCTCAGACTATTAAAAATCAATACTAACAGTCCAGTGAACTCCTTGGAAAGCTTTTTAAAAACTTTTTGATGCAAGTTATCCAGTTCTGCTGAATGTCTAACTTTGGTAGTTGCTGTTTAACATCCTCCTGAGTTATTATTGGAATAGAAAATGTTTCATTGTGTATGATTACATCGTTTGTCCCTTCCCTCCCCACAAATACAGAATACAAGTATTTTTGAACAATTCTGCCTTTTCTACATTGCTGTTGAAAATTCTACCATTTCCATCTAATAATGGACCAATAGCATTGTTAAGATTCCTTCCGTTCCTAATATACTTAAAAACCTCCTTTTTATTGACTTTAACTCTGCTTCCCTTATTTTTTCTATAATTCATAGATATTAAATTATATTCACTGGTATCAACTTCTCCTATTTGTCCATTTGTTTATATATAAAACACAACAGCCTCCCTTAGAACATCTAACCCAGCCTGTGCTGTTTCTTAAACCAGTGTAGCCTTCTTTGTTGATTGTGGGAATATTGCCTCTGTGTATCTAGTAAAATATTTTTAAACAGTTCCCAATTATTGTACACATTTTTCTGCTTAAATTATTTCTGCTAGTTGATTTGGCTCATGATTGTTTTCTGCTTTGTGAAATTAGTCCTCTTTAAAACACCAGGTATGTATCACTGGTTTGAACTTTACTCTGTTTGAACATAACAAATGTGATGCAGTCATGTTCACTTGTACCTAAGCAAACCAGTAATTTTTAGTTCTGTGATTAGTTTCTCTGTATCTGTCAAGATGAAGTTTGATATAAAATTCTCCTGTATTGGTGACATTTTTTGAATGAGGGAATTGTCATCTATAGTTTTTACAAATTCGAATAGAAGAAGCAGCTTTAAAGCTTAGACGGAAGTTGTCTTCTATGTACAAAATGTACACACTATGTCAAAGGAAAAAAACACTTGATATGTGATCTTAAGTGATGTGCCCAAGACAGGTGTGATGTGTTTTGTTTTTATATGCCACAAGAAGCTGCTGAATCTAGAATCTTTAGGAACTCAAGGTGGTGAGATGCATTATATTTCTTGTATCATACAGAGCAATAGCATTATGCTGTCAGTAGTTGATGCAGGAATGAAGTAGACAAACACACAGGATAACTGAGTCCTTTTCCATGCTCCCAATTTACAAACAGATTCTGAAATGCTTAAAAATAAAAATTAGTTGCAATTATTTTAAGAGGAGACAGAGCAATCCTGAGTGGGCATTAGAGACTTGCAAATGTTGATTTTTAATTGCTTTCTTTCTAGTTTTTTGTGGTGAGTGATTTGTGGCTGCTCTGAGACTTCAGTAATCTGTGCTCTGTAATGGTATTTTGATAAAAAGCAGTTACAGGGAACAAAGTATCAATTATGGGGTTCTTTTAATTATATTCTGCATATTTTTAATCTTTACATTTACCAACTTTTGTTAGACAACATCCAGTGTAAGAACTTTAAAGAATCAAATGCTAGCCTTTAAACTTCTACATAAATTACTGTCATTAATGTTGTATTGCAGTAAAATAGAGAAATAGGTGCATGAGAAAATTAGGTTTTAAATGCCTGCTTCCTATTAACCACAAGAATAGGATCTGAAAACAATGCCCCGATTGTGGAAAAATGTAGACAATGAAAAGGCAAGAATGTTTCTACAACAACTTGCATCTTTTAATTAGGGGGAAATTTTGCCACATTTTCATTCTGTATCATCAGAACACAATTTCTATGTCTTTCACATTCTTGCAACTCCAAAATCACACATTTATTTCTAGTATTAAATTATGCTGATAAAGCACATTCTATTTGGTGTGATGTCCTTCCAGTTTAATTTTCTCAAAAAATTGGGAACACATTCCAGGACTGGTGTCTGGCTCTTTGGGGAGCTCCATTGCAGCTTTCCAGATGGTTCTTGTGTTGTGGGGTGAATCTGAGCTCTGTCTCTGAGGTATCATTAATTTGAAGGAACTCTCACACTTGAGAATAAGTATTCTTTTCTCTCCTTTTGAATCCATTGAAGGCCAGGCAGGTACAAGCCCTAAGCACTAGCATGTTAAAGGTTTATTGCTTTTTATTAAACTGACACAAATATAATTCATAGAAGTGCTCAGCCAGAAAGCTCCTTCCGGATACTGGTCCTATCCACAATACCTTTCTCCAAGTATCAAGTCTCAATTTACTATATCTCAGAACGTCCTCTGTATCCAGGTATTCTGAAACTGGAAATTAGGTTATATTCTAAGGTTTACTACTCTGGTAATTCTTTGCAAAATACAAAGAACTATGTCATTATTCTATATACAGGCTTGGAAGGATTAGATTTTTATCAGCAAGCATTGGCAAACATCCATTTCACTATGTACACACAAACTGATGATGATAGAAATTTATAGATGGACAATGTGATGGGTTTTCACCCCTGGAGTGCAGTCTGGGAGTCGTGAGAAACCGCTGCGTCTGTCTAACCACTCAGTTGAGTTGGGGACACAGCCAGCCTTACCTAGGGCCCATTATCATCCAACATGACAGTAGGTGGTACCACTCACCCAAACTGGGCTACCTGAGTGCAACCAGCAGACATCACCCATTTCTAAGCTCTGCAGGCATGCACCAGCCCTCTGGAGTATAAACCCCAAGTGGTACCATCTTACACTGCACAGAGATTTGTACAGAGTAAGCTCATAAAGTTCACTCCTCCCTTAATGTGGGGAGGAAATGCAACAGCCCCTGTCCCTTGAGCAAAGATTTCCAAGCACTTCAGTCCAAACTCACTGGTTTAGATAAAGCATACAAGTTTATTAATTACAAAAAAGATAGATTTTAAGTAATTATAAGTGATAGCAAACAGATCAAAGCAGATTACCTAGTAAATAAACAAAAATGCAAACTAAGCCTAACATACTAGAAAGATAGGATATGAATTAGCAAATTCTCACCCTGGCTGATGATACATGCAGGCTTGCAGATTCTTAAGGGAGAAGCTTCATTTGCTTTGCAGCTTGGGATCCCCACCCCCATTCCAAGTACTTTCCCTTAGGAGTTTCTCTTAGGTGTTCAGTTGTGGGGGAGAGAAGAATAACAGACGATGTCACTCTCTGCCTTATATAGCTTTAGCATATGATGAGAACACTTTGTTTCAGCCTTGGTTCCCAGGCGAGTTTGTGGAAAAATACAGATACCCCAAAATGGAGTCCAGAGTCATGTGCCTTGGTCACATGCCCTTGCGGAGTCATAGTAGCCATTACTTACAGGCTGGCTGAAAAGTCCACATGAAGGTTAAGCTATTCCACAGCCCATTGTCTTTGTTGATGAGCCATTAACACCGTCTGTCTGGCTTCTTCATTGTTGTACCAGAAAGGCTGGCTGTGGGTGTTTTCCAGAGTAAGCCCATTTTTAAATACAGATCCACAGTCAATTTTTGTAACTTCAGATATGAAAGTGATACATGCAAACAAATAGGATAATAGTATTTGGCAAATTGTAACTTTTCCAATGACGCCTTACATGACCTGTCTTGTACAAAATGCATCATAATTATGCCATAATCATGTCATAATAATATCACTATGAAGAATATTGGGTGCAGTATCACAGGC
Source organism: Chelonoidis abingdonii (assembly GCF_003597395.2). Lineage (NCBI taxonomy): Eukaryota > Metazoa > Chordata > Testudines > Testudinidae > Chelonoidis > Chelonoidis abingdonii. The sequence continues at coordinate 231,252,422 of NC_133770.1, forward strand.
CGAATTAAAAAATGCTGCTTAAGAAGCTATTAAGGGTTGATTTAAGGATATTTATTTTCCTTATTTTGACCTGTGATATTGGCTATTAGTATTTTAATGGTTATAAAGCTTTCATTCTTTGAATCTCAGTGTCCCATCATAAAATAGTTGTCTGGTTTCTCCCCTATAGTTTCCAGCAACTGTGAAGATTTAAATCATAATTTTGCACAATGAAAATTTAAGTAAAGATTGTAAAAAGCTTAAAAAACCCATTGATATTTGTCAAAATTACTAAAAAATTGAATTTTGCCAAGCTTCTAAAGAGACCGATAGTCTTGGGTACTGTTCGGGGAATTTTGCCACTTAGGTGGTATTTGCTGTTAATCAGTCTAAGATTGTTTTTGTTTTTAGTGAAACATCTTGGATGTAATTGAAAGAAAATATAACCTTTCAGTTACATCCAAGATGTTTCACTAAAACAAAAGTGAAACATCTTGGATGTATTTTATTTTTTTTTAATAAAAGTGTTTCCTCAGGACACGTAAAAAGAATAAGGTACTTCTAAAGTCAAATGTAAAAAGTTTATGAAAGAAAAATCTGTATCATAAATCAGTGGTTTTCAACCAGGGATACAGATACCTCTAGGGGTACATCAACTCATTTACCTAGTTTTACAACAGGCTACATAAAAAGCACTAGCTAAGTCAGTACAAACTAAAATTTCATACAGACAATGACTTGTCTATATACTGTATACTCTTGTCTAATGACTGCTCTATATACTATACACTGAAATGTAAGTACAATATGTATATTTCAATTTATAATTATGGTAAAAATGAGAAAGTAAGCAATTTTTCAGTAATAGTGTGCTGTGACACTTCTGTATTTTTATGTCTGATTTTGTAAGTAAATAGTTTTAAAGTGAGGTGAAACTTGGGGTATGCAAGACAAATCAGAGTCCTGAAAGGGTACAGTAGTCTGGAAAGGTTGAGAGCCACTGTCATAAATGCACTGGAGGCTAATTCAGTGCAAACACTTAAATTCTATTCCTTTGTATTTTTTTCCCGGGTTTAAAGCTAAATGAGGGATTCTGTGTAATTTTACAATGCTCTCTGGAGAGTTTTAGATTTGATTAAAAGCCTGTTAAGTTTTGTAATATATCATTTATGCAATTTTAAAAGAATGAAGGATTTAACATAGTACTCGCTGCAAGGTGAGCATTAAGAAAATAGTCTTTGAAAACACTGTTATGATGTAATATAAATAGCAATAATTGGGAATTTTATTAAACTATAAGTGTAAAGAATATCAGAAATTGAAATAACTCCTTAGCTGACTTTTTTTTTTTTCAGATTCTAGCCTATGATGATAAGGCACTTATGTTTTTTTAGACAACTGAAACATTAACAAAAATGCCAGTCTGTTCATAAGGTAATAAAAGTTTAGTAAGAAGGCAACATTGTAGAACTTTCTCCAGAAAGCTCTCTAAGCTTCTGAAGATCATATATACACAATCCCAATTGCCAGCCCAGAAATAACTAAATATTGTAAGGAACAGTGAAGAACATGGGACTTACCTGTATAATTTTTATAAGCATTATGTGTACCTGTTTGTTTGATTGTTATGTTGTTTGCCACTTGGTTTCAAAGGAGTTAAACTCCTGCAGGAACTCACTTCACATCTGCAGGAACCAGGCAATAGCAGATAACCCAATCAATGGTATTTGACAGACAGACAGTGACAGAGAGCAAACTGCTTTAAAGCTTGTCCTGAAACTCCCCCTCTCCATGGAGTGCCTAAACTGGTTTGACCAGGTTCAGAAGATCCACAGCATACACAGGAGTTGTGAAGGAGATGAAAAGGCAGTCAGCGCCTTCAGGGAAGTAGGCACAAACCCAGTGCCTAGAAATCAGGGTACCTGTGATAAGCTGGGCCTAATTAAGCTTTGAGGGAAGCTTTAAGCAAGAGCAGATGTATGCAGGCTTCTTTGTTTTAACAGTTGCCTGATTGCCATGTTCCTACGTATAAACAAACCATACTTCCTTGTGAAGATGATGTTTTAAGTCACTGCATTTAACTACTTATCACAGAACCTGCTGAGGAATCACAATTGGTAAAGAAGGGTATAACTGGTCCATGAGTGGGTGAATCCTAGATTCCAAAACAGGAGAAGGCAGGATAGACTCAGGAGGCACCACTGATGGGTCAGAGGTGAGGCTTGCCCTGTCACTGTGCCATGAGTACAAAATATAAGGATGCCAATACTTTCATTAGTAAAAATGCAGTTGTGACATGGAAAAAGTATACAAAGGGAAGAACTGCTGACATGTCCATTTGTATGACACAAACTAGGCAGGAAGCATAGATTATGTTTGGCCTCTTGTTCAACTTATTTATTACAATCAATCAAATGCAAGCAACTACTCACTAGAAGTGCTTAGTTTCTTTAGCAAAGTACCGGTAATTCACATTTTAAAACATAGCTTTTTCTTTAAGCAAAACTCAATACCAATTCTTAAGATTGTCTCAAAGAGCAAAAATTGACTTTCATGATATTTCGTTTCCAGTTAAGTATCTGACATAACTGTACTTGATAATATGGGTGTCAGGGCTGATTCTCCACTCTGGCACTTCAAGTGCAAAAGGTGGGGGCTTGCAAGGATTTAAAAAAAATTAATACTTGCCACTCCACGCTTGTATTAAACACCCAAGGTTACAGCTTTTCTCTGGCCGTAGCTTGGTAAATGCTGCCACCGCCCAAGTGAAAAACTGACTCTTGCAAATCCTGGAAAAACTCACTTGGGAAGTTTTCCCTCAGGCCCGTAGGCTTTTCCACCCCTCCCTTAGGGAAGCTGAGAAAGAAAATAAACAAAAGGGAAACCAGCTGTTGCCACTAGCTAATTGAAAAACATATGCACAGACCTTTTAAGACACAAAGCCAATCAGGTTCTTAAAAAAGGTAAATTTTATTAAAAACAAAAAAAATACATCTGGAATTTAGGCTTTTGCTAGATTTTAAATGAGCAATTCCACAAATTAAGCATCCAAAATATCTATCTTGGGGGTTTATCTTAAAGATTACAAGCAAAGAAAGGCAACTGGGGTTAGCACAAAGGAGTCCACAACCCTTACAGAAAAGAAAAGAAATAAACCTAATTGGGTATATCTAAACATTTCCTGTCCCAATCAATCCTTCTAGGTATGGACAATGAATTTTCATACCTGTTCCAAACTGTACACAGCATTCCAGCTGCTCTCTTCTCTTCATGCCAGAGAGAGCAACAGAGAGACAAAGGGAAAGCTTTTTTCCCATTTTAAAAAGTTCTAGCCTTCCCATTGGCTCTTTTGGCCTGGTGCTCACTCCCTTTTCTTTACCTGGGGGACTTTTACAGGTAAAGAAAGTAGCCACCGAAAGGGACTTTATAGCTAACTGGCTAGCTGGGTGTCCATAAAAGGGAGCTATAGCCCCCTTCACTTATCACATGGGCATACTCCCCCTTCCCCCACTTTATTTAACTCTCAAAGTAGATGAAAGGCCTTTTCCTCTTGTCAAAACTAGGATAAATCAGGAATAGCTCTATGGCAGTCAGTGGAGTTAAATCAGTGTAAAACAGTTGAGAGGAGAATTGAAACCTAAATGGCTGGCTAGGATTAATCAATGGGATAAGTACTCTGTAACACGTCCTTCTGGATTTGTTCTTGGAAAGAGTCTCAAAATGTAAATCTTTTCAGAGTTGGGGGCAAGGCGTGGGGAGGAAGAGGGTCCGTGGGAAATAGAGGCCTGTGGGCTGTATGGATCAGAAGTATTCCCAGCTATAGTAAAGTCACTGAGATGTTCCTCAATTCACAATGCTGCTCCTATTTAATATGAAAGTGAGCTTTGTACTTGGATCTGGGATCATTTGTGCTCCCTTCATTATGTAGGGTACTAAGTACAAGTGCTTAGATACTATAGCAATAGGCATTCTGGAAAATACTGTGGGAGACAGAAGACAGACTCCCTGCAGTTATTTGGATTTAATCCCTGTTCTAAGCACTGCACAAAATTAAAATACAAATACAAGGTCTCTCTACTGAACTGTAATATAGTTTACATAATAACACTCAGTTCATAATATACATAATAGACATACAAAGCCCACCAGAAGCAAAGCCTGTAAACAGTTACTTCAAATTCCGTGCAGAAAAGTGCAGAAGAATAGATATACTCTGCAACTTGCTCTAAGGTTACCAGATCCAGGTTTTGTCAAAAACAGAAGCGAGTTCTGGTATACAAGACTCCACAAGGAGAATGCCCTGCAGTTATCTCTCATAAACTGGGGCACTTTCAACTTGTATGGTTCAGCTAGTCACAACTGACAGAGAATCTCTTGTGGGGAGAGGTGATTCTCCAGTTAGTCAAGGCTCATATAGTTTATAAATCAAACTCAACATCCTAAATTCCACCTGGAAACTAATTGGAAGCCAGTACAGATATGGGAACTCACTAAATATGCAATTTCAGTCTGTGCTAGCTTTAAGTTCCAAATGGCTTTAAGGTGTAGACCTATGTAGTGGACATTACAGTACTCAGTGACAAAGGCATGGCTAATTGGAATAAGTTACTTGCAACTGTTTTTAAAATTTAATGAGCAGTTATGAGAAATATATTCTAGAAAATTAACAGGGTCTCTTTTTTACTTGCTGTACAAGATAATTGTATAGAAAATGTGTGAATTTATATACAGTAGTTACACATTCCATTGAGAGACTGAAATATATTTTTTACTGTATACAGCAAGTAAAACAGATGATACAGTAGTCCAAATATTGTGTATGAATGCAATCAGAACCAATGTGTGATATGGACTACTAGAAGTGTTCCATATTTTAGAACTGCAACTTCCCCTATCATCAGTGCTGCTACTCTCCACCCTGGGAAATCACCCTTTCATGACGAGAGTTCCTACTGCTGCTCCCAGATCCTTTCCCAGATGCTGAAAAGTATTAATCTCATAATTCCAGTATGTGGATGTGATGCTTCTCTTAGGGCAGTCTGAAGTTTGAGCCACTGTGTTATCCATTTCATCCTCAGCAAGTGAGAGCTTTGCTGCTGCTAAGCTATGTGTCAGCTCTCTGACACAAACTTGTCTGCCTTGCCAGCAAATTCAACAGGATTCTGCCTGTCCAAACCTTGCTTTGCAAGTGACAGCTAGTGAACCTCAATTCCCAAGTTTCCCAAATATTTTTTTTTGCAGAGTTCAGATTCCCTTACTGTAAGGTGACCCTATTTCCCAAAGTGAAAATGGGACACCATGCTAGGCCGGCCCTAAGCCTCCTCTCCCATGGGGCTGGCCCCAGCTGCTTGCCCTAGGGCCATCTCATGGGGCTGGCCCCAGCTGCTCGCCAAAGGTGCCCCCCAACTACAACTCTAATCCTGCTGGCCCCCTGCTTGAGGCTGTCACTAATCACTCTAACCCTGCTTATCCCACATGCACTAGAACCCTTCCTCCCCCCATTTCCAGTACATCCTCCCCCCTGCATGGGGCTGGCATCTCTGCTCACCCCCCTCCCCTGCAGGTGCCTGTGCACCGCACCCCACTTTTTTGACAAAAGTGGGTATTTGTTCCATTTGCTCTTGCCAACTTGATCATTTGGCAAGAGCAAATGGGTCAAATGCCCACTTTTGCCAAAAAAGTTGGGACAGCCAGGACGAGGTTTGAAAAAGGGAGTGTTATGGCCAAAATGGGACATATGGTCACCCTACCTCATTGGACACTCAAGAAGTTAAATTTGCTGCCTCCAATGAGAGAGTATTCATACCAGCCTGCTAGGTCACCTGAGGACTCACTTTACAATCTAGTACATAGCACTGATATGGTTTTGTAATAAAGCAAGAATACATTTATTAACAAAAACAGATTTAAATGACAATAGGTAAGAATAAAAGAGACAGGTATGGTTACAAGTTAAACAAAACATGCTTTCTACCAACTAAAACTTAATTTCATCTAGTTACAATCTTTGTCTAAGCAGGTTTCTCATCTATAGTCAGTTTCCAGCTATTCCTGCCTCCCAGGATGAGAAGATTCACTTTTCATGGTGCTGCTTCCCTTTGTCCCTTAGGTGATGGATAACTTGAATGACTTTTTGCTACCCTTCTGTTACCCCAAAATTCATTGTTTCTGTTTCCAGGGCCAGGAATGATTCCTGAGTGCAGACTCCATCCCTCATCATCATTGTTAAGCAATCATCTACCCTACTTGATAGTTTGATTGCTTTGTTTACCATATATGTAAATGTACTTTTCATTGTCTTCTGCAGTCGAGCTGGTCAGACAAGTAAATACACATTCCTTTGTCTAAGGCAGGCTGCACTTTATGTGCTGCCTGCCCAACACATTTTAAGAACGTATTCCAGCACACATATATAGCTCTTTGTGCATGCTCTATACATACACCACACAGTGATTTTTTTGGGACAAGCGTGTTACCAGTTTGTATACGATACTTTACACGACACCTTTAGATACAGACCATGCTAACAGTGTTTCGGGGCAATGAATATGTCAGGCCTAATGTGATTTACAGTATGGTATGTCCTCTAGTAGTTGGCATTGAGGGACTCCCGTGGTCACAGTCATTTTAATTATGTATTATTTGAAGGTGGCTCAAGAAACTGTCATTTGATATTGATGATATCGACAACTGCTGACTCTTATCTGTATCTTCCATTTTTGAGAAAGATAATCCAGAAGACTGTGATACTCAGTGGATCCATAACTTGGAGTGGGGGGGTGGGGAAAGGACATAGAGCAGGGGTTCCCAGACTTGGTCACAGCTTGTTCAGGGTAAGCCCCGGTGAGCTGCAAGATGCTTTGTTTATCTGAGTGTCCGCAGGTACGGCCGCTCGCAGTTCCCAGTGGCCTCCTCCTTCTAGATTACCCTATTGTCTTATACCATGTTACTGTTCACAGAAGTCTTTTCAAGAGTCTCCCAGTAGTCTTTTGATTTTTTATTTTTTTTTTATTTATACATCTTAACTCAAAGTAGGGAGCCTTAGGTAATTTGCTTGAATTCTGGAATATTTTTAACTGTTATATACTAATGAATATTCAGTTTGCAAATCAGAGTTCCTTATGATTTTATCGTAAGTTGCATCTTATCTCCTGGATGTATGCCATGTAAGTAAGACATGACAAGCAGACAGACGCAAAAGGTAATTTACCCTGCTCCATGAAGGGACTTCGGTATTGCAACACTAAGGATCACAGCACCTAGAAAATCACAGGAACAACCTCGTGATCCAGAAACTTTAAGTTAGGAGCCAAGGCTCCCTATACAATGAATGGGGAGAGAGAGGTGCCTTAGAATGCAATCCACAAAGCCAGCATGCTAGGCAGGGAGCAACGTAAGCTAGCCAGTGGGAGATGCTGATGAGTATGTGTGAAGCCTACTCCTCTCTGACTTTGATGTCTCTCTCTCTGGTTGTGATTTACAAACCAGGAGAAGATAGGTATTCAGACATGTAAGTCTTGTATGGGGCCCTATCCAGTAAGTGTGCCCGCCCAGAGATTGTTTACTGGATTGGGACCCCTCAGATGAATTCAGAGGCAGCAGCAGCCTTGTAACATTTAATCTACTGGTTAGAGTAGAATCTAGAGTACCTACCTTCAATGTGGGAGACCACCCTCTGCCTGATGAGATGGGATTCGAACAAGGATTTGCTATCTCTCCCATGAATGCCCTAACCATTAGGTTAGGGATAGTCCAATGTGAGACTCCCTCAGTAGCTCCTGTTTGAAGGTGTTCCATTTCAATTAAATAATTGAATAACTAATTCATTGGCCCAGTGAAAGAGTAAAAATGACTCCATAGCCTGGTTGCTAGGGCACTCACTTGAGCAGTGGCAGAGTCCTAATCATCAGGTGGAGGGGAGATGAACTATGGATTTCCCACATCTTACATGAATACCCTAATCACCAGACTAAAGATTATAAAGGAGGTCCTTCTCCTCCCCACTGCTTTGGGTGAACTTGCCTGAGGGGCCTGATCTGGTAGGCTGCTTCTGAACATGCCTGCTGGATTGGGCCCTGCACACAACTTAGGCAGATAAACTCTTATCTTTCCCCTGGTTGGTGGATATCTCTGGAGCTTAGGTGGAAGATGGGGGGCCTAGAGTGAGGCAGCAGTGAACACATTCAAAGGCAGGAACATAGGCACTCAGGGAACTTTTACTACAAAATCTGAGGCTCCACATAAGTTTAAGCACCTACTGAATTAGGCAGCAGCAAAGCAGGAGTTTTGTTGGATCCCAGTGGAGCCTAAAAATCGGACATACTATTTTTGTGGATCCCACCCAAAGTGATACAATTGATTTCATTGGGGTTACCCTAGATTTGCATGAGCACAAAAGAGATTAGAATCTCGCCCAAGAAGTCTAAACAATTAAAACTACACACAAGATGGCACTACCATTTTTGTCATTCTTACACTCTAAGTTGCACTTTGATATTAAGTAGCAGGAATATAATTGTGTGAGAGATTTCCAAAAACACTAATTTGTTGGTCTAACTTTGCTCACATTCAAATCAATGGGAGTTTTACGGTTAACTTCTATGGGATCAGAGTTAGGCCAACACTGAGCATTTTTGAAAACTCCACTGCTTTTGTGTTAATGATAAAGTTGTTGTTTCAACCAGATCCTCCATTGCTTGGGCATCATAGATGTTCGGAAGACTGCTACAATGTAAAGTTATTTCTCAAAATCAGGATGCTAGCAAATGTACAAAAAAATCTGCTAAATTCTGTGTTGCATATATCATTAATTAGTAGTAGTATTGTGATTATTTCATATTCATATTTATATTACAGAAGTATGGAGAGGCCCAATTAAGATGAGGGTCCTATTGTAATAGGTGTTGTACATACTGTGATGGGGCAAGGCCAGATGGCTACAGTAAAGTACTGAGGAACAGGTAGGTTAGCCTCAGGCTAAACAAATCCCTAGTACCCTGGTAACCAAATGGCAGTTGCTCCAGGTTAATCAAGGCACCTGGAGCCAATTAAGACCTTTCTAGAAGGCAGAGTTAGCTCCTTTAATTTGAACACCTGCAGCCAATCAAGGCAGGCTAATCAGGGCACCTGGGTTTAAAAAGGAGCCCACGCCAGTCAGGCCAGAGAGGAGCTAGAGGAGGATGGAGTGTGTGTGAGGAGCTGGGAGCAAGAAGCTGCGAGTGAGAGACTGTACTGCTGGAGGATTTGAGAAGGACAACGTTATCAATCAGACACAGGAGGAAGGTCCTGTGGTGAGGATACAAGAAGGTGTTTGGAGGAGGCCATGGGAGTAGCCCAGGAGTTGTAGCTGTCAGGCAGCTGTTACAGGAGGCACTATTAGACAGCTGCGATCCACAGGGCCCTGGGCTGGAACCTGGAAGAGGGGGGCCTGGGTTCGCCCACAACCTTTGCAGCAACTCCTGATCAGACATAGGAGGAGCTGACCCAGGCTGTGGGTTCCACCAGAGGGGAAGATCACTGAGGTGAACAAATCCACCAATAAGTGCAGGACCCACCAAGGTAGAGGAGGAACTTTGTCACAATACACATACTGTAATAGTAACTGTTCTGCTTACAATTGAAGTAGACAAGTGATAGATGAAGAAAGATGCAGTCTCGCATATACACCTGTACATTTAAAAATATAATTATCAACAGTTAGTGTCTACTAACCCATCTACCTCCAAGATATCATTAATTTAACTTTGATCATTCATTTATGTGATGACAAAGTTCTTGCCTTGAAGTTAATGGCCCAGAGTCTACTGTTTGCTTAAATTTATAATAATAAATTAACATATGCCGGGGGAAAAAAAAAACTGGCACAGCTACAGAAGCCACAGTCTGAGGAGTCACTTCATTATCTCAAGGAAAATGTAAATATACCTGTGACATTACTGGCAGTTCCACAAGAAATTAAAGAAAATAAACCCTAGATTTTTTAAAAAAAAATTATAGTAAGGATATCATTTTTGTTATCCCTCAAATTGATTCAGTAAAGTTAATAAATGTAATACTGTATTTCTTGTGCATGCAAATAGTAGTTTTACCAGCATATAGACTGCAGAACTGTGCTACAGGCTGACGCTGGTTTATGCTTCTGACTGTAAGCTCCTTGGAGCAGAGTTTGTGTCTTTCTATGTGTTTGTATAGTGCCTATCACGATGGAGTCCCACAATCATTATTGGGGCATTCAGGTGCTGCCAGAATGTCAATAACGATGATACTAGTAATAAAGTTTTGATGGCGTGGAGGAATAGGAAGCATATTATTTTTATCCTCTTTAGTTTAGCATTATTTTCTCTTTGACTGGGTTTCAGGCAGGTCCTATGAAAAAGCTTAATGAAAAGCAAATGCATTTACCGCAGTAATTCCTTTTCCAATGAGATAACGGCAGTTGCTGAACTGGTTTTATTTGGAATTAGACTACTAATTAAAAAGAACTTATAAACATTAGGATAATGATAGTCAGAGGTATATTTAATGAATCTATGTGAAGAAAAACAAGGAGGAAAATGACTAATCAAAGCACAAGCTTTGTAAAGTTATTTCACTTTTATCTCATGACCTTTACAAATATCATGCAATATTTGTAGTGGTAAATATTTGGCAAAGTTTTTGTTTGCTTAGCTACTTTCAAAATAATTTGACTCTCTTTATACTCAGGGAATACATAACACTTTGTATTCCCTGAGTATAAACCAGGGTGGAGGGGTGGGAAAAATATTGAGGGGGAGGGATAGCTCAGTGGTTTGAGCATTGGCCTACTAAACCCAGGCTTGTGAGTTCAATTCTTGAGGGGGCGATTTGGGAATTGGTCCTGGTTTGAGCAGGGGGTTGGACTAGACAGTCTCCTGAGGTCCCTTCCAACCCTAATAATAATCTAAGGGTCACAATGTGATTCTTATCATTGTGTATTTGCAGTATTTGGTCAATGCTAGAACTATCTGTTTATTTTCAGGGAAAGTAAATTTGAGAAAATTCTTACAAATATTCAAATGCTGTTTAAAGATGGTAAAAAATATGAAGGAAGAAACAAAACAGAGGCTATGAGGGTTAAATAGTTACATTTAACCCAAGTAAACAATGCAAAGACTTCTAAGCACATTTAGCCACTTAAATGATCATTTTTTTTGTTTTGTGGGTTCATGCTCCTGACTCCAGGCTTCATCTCCAGGCCCCAGCATGCCAAGCACATGCTTGGGGCGGAAAGCCGCGGGGGGCACTCTGTCAGTGCTGCGAGAGCAGTAGGCAGGCTGCCTCTCGCAGGCTTTCCTGTGGATGGCCTGCTGGTCCTGCGGCTTCAGTGGACCTCCCGCAGTCTGCCAAAGCCACGGGCCCAGCGGACCCTCCGCAGACAAACCGCTGGAGGCAGTCTACCTGCTGTGCTTGGGGTGGCAAAATCCCTAGAACCGCCCCGCCTGGAATTCCCCAACCATTGTTTGTTCCTGGTTGGTGTGACATCCTAGCTAGTGTTCTAATGGTGGTGGTATACCCATCATAGATCAGTGAGGGATTATTAGTCTCTCTGAAAAGATTGTTTGTTTTTCCCCAGTGCTGTACTTGAAAAAGTCCTGCTTCTTTATTTTTATAGATCATAGCAGAAAAATAGGATTAACATTAAAGCCTAAATGTTGCAGTTGTGCACCCATATTTGCATAGGTAGTTTTCCTTAGTCACATGAGTAGCCTCACTGAAGTCAGTGGGCCAAATCCTTGCTCTCCAAGGACACAAAGTGCATCTGCAATCTTCAGGCACCCTCCAAACACATCCCCTGCACTGGAGAAAGGAGTTGGAGAGTTCATGACTTCAAATAGATTACTTGCATGGCAGAAGTTAACTCACGTGAATCTGGGTTGCAGGACAGGGGTTTATAGTAAGAGGAGTTCAGTGCCCCAGGTAAGTGGCATAGGGGCATTTTCTTAGATATTTAAATTTCTTTCTTCAGGTCCCTAGTGCTCCTTGTCCTATAATCTCTGTTTCATGCTTAGTGTAACATCGTAGTTTGCACAGAGAAGATGACATCACCAGAGCTGTGCAAAGCTTCTCAGCTCCCAGATCTTCATTCTGCAATGACTGAACTCTTCCAGCTCCCATGGAGAGTGGAAAATGAGGGCATTTGGTACTTTGCAGGAAGCGCTCAATACCTGGCAGAGTTGGTCCCACTTTTTTTGCATGGGGTTTATACCATTTTGCTTTTAGTTGTGAGAGTAGATCCCCAAAAAGTCAAAGCAAGAGTAAGTCAATCCTACCAAATTTCACTTGGATCACAGCAGCCCCCAGAGTAGACTTGCCCACAACAGCAGCAGTGATGGTGAGCTGAGCGGGCTCCAGGCTTGCCGTGGAATGGGGTCCACACGGGTAACCCAGGAAAAAAGGTGCGAAACGATTGTCTGCCATTGCTTTCGATGTTGAAGGGAGGTGGTGGCTAGGCCAATGACTCTGCATTGGTGGAAGGACAAAGGCTCTTTAGCTGCCTTCCAGGTTGCTCCAACTGGGAATTCAACTGGTCAGTCAGCGTGGGAATCAATTACTTTCTCCCTTTGCCCACAAGGCAACTGATATCTTTAAAAATGAGATCTGAGGAAGGGCCAATTATGATTAACTTTTTGGTGGTGGTTTTATCTCTGCTCTGTTCTAGCTGGGTGTGCAAAGGGATTTTTTTTAGAATTTGCATCAAATAAGAGCTTTCTTTCACAATTCAAACTTTTGAAGTCTAAGCTGTTTTTATATTAGTTCACTGCTATAAAAATGAACTTTTAATGTAATAAATTATACTTGCCATCTGAGGATCTCCCTGCAATTCGCTAACATTTATGAGTTTTGCCTCACAACACTCCTGTGATGTCAACTAAAAAATTAGAATGATAGTTAGTTACATTTTTTGCATTAAAAGGCTAAGAGTAACATCCTGCACATTCATCAGCACTGGAGTTCTTTGTTTGCAGTTTTCAGGGCCTGATTCTTTTTGCTTATACTGGTTTTATACTGGTGTGACTCCAGTAAGTTGCTCTCTCCAGAAAGGGCACATTGGTTTCTCAAACTTCATGATCATGAGCAGGGATAGAATTCAAGATATTTGTGTGCCAAAAAAACCCCCACAGGCACTTACTATTTGAACTAAAGCAGAATCTACAGCTGCATGAGTGGTGTTAAAATTTTTAATCTATGTAAATCAGGTACTGGAGAGCAGCATAACTGCAAGCAGGTCTATTTCTCTATCCAGCAGAGAATAGTGATCCACATATATGCACCAATCAGTATATTATATAGATAAGTAAGGATAGTCCTGATATTAAACTTTTTCAGAACCCCTCTTTCTGTTTTCCATCCTGAATAACCTGTTCTCTTTTGCTAGCAGCTGGGTATAGCATGCTTAAACATATTTAATTCATTTAAGATCCTACTTGTACCTAGCTTTCTAACTTTGTAAACCAATCTGTTTGTATCCTTGCTTTCTCTCTTGTCCTCAACTCAGCCCCTTAGATATTAAGGCAGACTCAGTATGTTGACACTACAAAATTAGGTTGATTTAATAGAAGTCTATTTTCAGAAATTGATTTTATACAGTCGATTGCCTATGTCCACATTAAGTTAGGGGAGTGCGTCCTCACTACCGTGGCTAGCATCGACTTATGGAGCGGTGTGCTGTAAGTAGCTATCCCACAGTTCCCGCAGTCTCTGCTGCCCATTGGAATTCTGGGTTAAGCTCCCAATGCCTGATGGGGCAAAAACATTGTTTCAGGTGGTTTTGGGTACATGTTGTCAGTCATCCCTCCCTCCGTGAAAGCAATGGCAGACAATCGTTTTGCACCTTTTTTCCTGGGTTACCCATGTGGACCCCATTCCATTGCAAGCCTGGAGCCCGCTCAGCTCACCATCACCACTGCTGTTGTGGGCAAGTCTACTGTGGGGGCTGCTGTGATCCAAGTAAGTAGCCAATGCAATCCTTGACGGTCTGTTATCAAGGATAGTGACTCTCGGAAATGTGTGGGACTTCTTAGATTTTAGGTGCATCATATTCCTGTCCTTTGTTGCTGGTGAAGAAGTCTTGCAGCCATGCATTCCAGTCTGGTCGTCGCTGTAACACCCCATAGCACTTCTGTGGTTGACACATGTAACAGCTCCAGAGCTCTTGATCTTTTGCCTTGGCCGAGGTGCCTTGCCCTACCTAGACCTCCAAGCATTGGACACAGAAGCACCTGCATCAGCTGGCATTGCTACACAGCAGCAGCTCCTTGCCTTTGCAGCAGATAGTGCAGTAGGACTGCTAACTGTCCTCGTTGGACAAGTAGTTTGGCCGGGGCTTCTGGAAACGTCTTCCCTGCCTGGCTCCTAGCAACCTCCAGGGCATGGTGTATGGCTCCATCGCGCCTGCTGCAACTCTGCTCTCCTGCTCCCTAGTGACAAGCTCAGGGGATCCTTTCTGGTCCTCCTGAGAGCTGCTGGCAGCAGACGACGGTGCAGTAGGACTGATAACAGTCCTTATCCATAGCTTCTGCTGCACTGTGCTCTCCTGCTCGGTGGATCCGTTGATGAAGCCTGGACAGTAGTAAGGAGCAGTTCAACTATAGGCTGAGTAAGTGTAGAATGGTGGTAGAATGTGCCTTTGGACATTTAAAAGCTCGCTGGCGCTGTTGGTCAGACTTCAGCGCAACCTTCATTCCCATTGTTCTTGCTGTGTGCTCATATCTGGGAGAGTAAGGGGGAGATGTTTATGGCGGAGTGGGAGGTTGAGGCAAGTCGCCTGGCATCCAATTTTGAGCAGCCAGACACCAGGGCAATTAGAAGAGGACTGGAAGGCACGCTGCACATCAGAGAGGGTTTGAAAACCAGTTTCATGACTGGCCAAGCTTCGGTGTGACAGTTGTGTGTGTTTCTTTTTGATAAAAACCCGCTCCCTTTGTTGATTTTAATTCTCTGTAAGCTAACTACCCTCCCCCCTTTGAAATAAAGTAACTATTGTTTTGAAACCATGCATTCTTTATTAATTAAAAAAGAAAGATAACGGACAAGGTAACCCAGGTGGGGTGGGGGAGGCGGGAAGGAGAAGGCCACATTGCTTATTGTAGCCACACTAAAAATCAAACTGTTTGAATGACAGCCTTCTGTTGCTTGGGCCATCCTCTGGAGTGGCTGGGTGCCTAGAGCCTCCCCACCCCGCACCCCCCAACCACGTTCTTAGGCATCTGGGTGAGGCGGCTATGGAACATGGGGAGGAGGGTAGGTGGTTATATTAGTGGATGTAGTGGGGGTCTGTGCTCTTGTTGGCTTTCCTGCAGCTCTAACCGATGCTTCATCATGTCCATTTCCCCCCCCACCCCCACAGCAGATGCTTTATCATGCCTCAGCATCATGTCCTGCCTCCGCTCTTCACACTCACTCAGTTCTTTCCTGGCCTCTACCACTTAATGCCTCCATGCATTAAGCTGTGCCCTATAAGTGCAGGAGGACTGCATGAGCTTGGAAAACATGTCATCCTGAGTGTGGGTTTTTTTGCCTTTTAATCTGTGATAACCTGAGGGATGGAGATGATAGTGGGTGATAGAAACATTCTATGCTCTACGATTCTGGGGGATTGCATGGTTACCAGTGCTGCTGAGTTCACCACACTGACCAAACAGGAAATGAAATTCAAAAGTTTCCGGGGCATTTCCTGGATACCTGGCTAGTGTATTAGAGTTCAAAGTGCTGTCCAGAGCGGTCACAATGAAGCACTCTGGGATAGCTCCCAAAAGCCAATACCATTGATTTGCATCCACACTACCCCCTATTCGACCCAGCAAAGTAGATTTTAGCACTACTCCCCTTGTCGGGGAGGAGTACAGAAGTCAATTTTAAAAGCCCTTTAGGTTGATGGAACAGGGTAGGTTGTGTGGACGCAGTCATTTTTAAATCAACCTAACATGGCTAAATTTGACCTAACGCTGTAGTGTAGACCAGGCCTTAGTCCCTTCATATTCTTTCGGACACTTTTCCAAACCAATTTTCACACCTAATGTTTTTCACTGCTGTGCACACTGCATGTCTTCCTTTATGTCAGCATTCAACTTCCTTAATATACCTTTCCCAGTCTGAGAAATGATTCATATTCCTCAGTTAATTTTCATCATGCTGCACAAAGATGTAGCCACATGATTCCCATTATCAGAAGGGTAGCTGTGTTAGTCTGAATCTGTAAAAGCAGCAAAGAATCCTGTGGCACCTTATAGACTAACAGACATTTTGGAGCATCCCATGAAGTGGGTGTTCACTCACAAAAGCTCATGCTCCAAAACGTCTGTTAATCTATAAGGTGCCACAGGATTCTTTGCTGCTTTTACATGATTCCCATTAACATTTATGGGAGTCATATAGTTAAGTGTGTGCTATGTTGAAATTTTACCAGTCAGTCTCCTTGTCTTTGTTAAATAGTAGCGCACAGTGTAGTCAGTGTACTTCAAGTGTATGAAGACCCCTATTTCTGTATTTTTCTGTTAGAAATGACCTTACTTTTTCAGAACCTCATTAGTTAAGATAGTCACCCTCCCCACCACTGAACATACAGCAGTTGATATGGGGGTTATTAATGTATAAGCCTGTATTCCAACAGCTGATCTGTTTCTCTACCTCTTCCAAGGTAGCTCTTCTCTGAAACCTTGGACAGCCTCCCAAATGTTTTCAGAGGTGGCAGACTAGGACCAATTTAGTTAGCCTCCATAATGGAAAGGGGGCAAGGTTTTCACTTTTTTCATCATTGGTTTGAATCCAGTCCAGAATGATAATAACCAAAATCATTACCATTTGATAGCTTTAGTATTTGCCTGTGAAATGAGTAGTATTTTTACTATAGTTCCAAGCGGACAGGTATCCTCATAGCAATTGCTAGTGTAGGAAATTTTTTTATTAATGTTCTTGCAGAGAAGCCAAGGATGGAAAATATATGGAGACTAAAATAAATCTGATCCATGGTTATGATCCTTTGTGTTCAGTGATGAAAGTACACTAGTAGGGCAATAAAAAGAAGCTTGTAGTTTTGTCTGTGCTGCATGGATTCTGTGGATAAGTGAGTTTTTTTTCATTTTTTAGTACTGTTCACCTAATAACTTTTACAAGTACTCAGTTAACATGAAAAAATTGTCAACTAATTAATAAAATAAAGAGGGGTGTGAACTGTTTTTTCATCATCAGGACCAGTAATCTTGCCTCTGACTTCTCTACTTTCTATGAGCTATTTGAAGAGACTGATGTGACAAAATGACTCTTGTCCACTAGAACACAGGAGCTATAGATGTGCCTAATTCCTTTATATCCCAGTGTTGAGTTTCATATGACCAATGACTTGGCAGACCTCTATGTGCCAGGTGCTGAATCATTTGATTCCTATATCTGTGTACTTTTGCTGACTCTACAGTAATTGACTTGCTGCTGAAGTATCACTGAACATGTTTTAATCTTGGAGGTGCCCTCATTAAGGACACTTCTGTGTGTCTCTGAATCAAAAAAGTCCCAAAGAAGCTGGAACACACATGGCTGCCTTCCACTATCATCCTGTATTCCTCAGCTTCCACCTGCTTACTCAATACTTACCATCTTTTCATATTTATACAAATATAGATACACATACCATGACTAATAACATTTTCAATTTAATTTTGCTTGCAGTAATTGCTGACCCTGGCAAAAGAGCTTGCAAATGATAAGTATTTAATGGACTGAACTGAACTCTGATCTCTCATTTGGGAGCGAATCAGAAATAACCCTATTGAAGCCAATGGAGTTACACTAGCATGAAACCTGCATGGGATTAGAATCAGGTCCAGGCTAAAAGTTTGCCCAAGGCTTTAACACGTCATAGGTTTACAAATCTTTTCTATTTCTAGTTCTGTCATTCAGTGCTTGGTGGTGATTGTCAATAAACAAACTAGGAACTTTCTTTATAGGGAACTGCATTTAAGTTTTGCCCTTAAATCCAGTGTCCATATTTGAATATTTTTAAACATGCCCTGATTTTCGAAAGCCCAGGCACAAAAATGCACCTGCAAGTGAATTGCATGTGAGATCAACAAAGCACTTTTTACATGCAGACCTGGTTCTGTCATTTGAAAATGAAGCCCACAACGCCCAATTTAGGTAAATCATACCTGTTTGTCATGGCATTGCCAAGTACGCTGGAAGTTCTTTTTTTAAACTGCACCAATTGTGCACCCTGATATGACAGTGGAAAAAATCTGTGGACAAAATGTTATGAACATTATGTTTCATGAATCTGACTTAAACATTTTGAACCAATGTGCTATGAAAACTAGGCTAACGATGAAGCAAAGCTTACAGAGTGCAACAAAAACAAAATGTAAATTCCTGGGTGAATATTTTTTAAAAAAAAGACAGTAGGTAACAAGCAGATCTGACTGTTAATTATAACTAGATAGATAACTGATGTCACTTCTTTCTTAAGTTATTTCATACTTTCTCTTACTTTGCAATTCTCAACGAATAATTTATATCTGACTTTTTGCATTTTTCTGCATGTGGTGCTCTAGCTGTTATTTCTCTAATGGATATGTTATAAATTTTCATTTCAGCTAGACACCCTTCATTCTGCATTTTTACTTTCTCTTGTTTAACAACTTGTATTTAATTTTTATGTTTTATTCTTATTAAATTTTGCTCATGATTTCTCAAGTTTGCACACTGAGTTAGAAAGATGAACTAGACTAGAGCATATTTCTCATTAAATTAAGTTTATCGTTTGAACAACACACGGTGGTGTCAGTTGCTATTATTTTATAGATAAAAGATCCTGGCTTATGACTCCAGTCAGCCAGTGATTCAGTAAGTTTTTATTGATCATCTCCTGAGGCCTGGAAGATGTTAACCAGTTAGAATAGAAATGCAAATGGATGCATCCGGACTAGCTTATCAGTGGTCAGTAGTGAAATAGATTTCACTCAACTCTGTCTTCAGCCAATTGGTTCACACATATACATTTTTTTGTTCTTCATCATCAGAAGTCACTAATACTTTTATTTTGCCTGCTGGTTCTCTAATCTTCTCCTTTTAAATGTTAGTTTTGCCTTTTCTTTAACATTTAAGAAATTCATCACCATAAAAATTCATCTTAGGATATATCTGAAGCAAATTTGTACATATGACAAAATACCTTGAACACTGTGTTTTGAGGTTCTTCAGGATTTATTGTCCCTCATGATAGAGTATCAGGCCTAATTTTTAAGTGATTGCTGATTTTGGGTGCCTGTAAGTCAGCCTTCCCGCTCGCTGGGATTTCCACAGTCAGCATGGGTGCTGAGCCCTACTGGATTTTGCTGCTCATTACTTTATTATCCAAAATTCCATTCTGGTTGGACTGTTATGGTGAAAACATACTTGTATTTAAATCCTCCATTCATAAAAAAAAATCTGTGGCAGCATGTCTCAGACTGAGTCAACTGACTTGGGCTTTTGGGGCTTGACCTATGGGCTAAAAACAGCCGTGTGGACATTAGGCCAGAGGCTGGAGCCTCGGGTATCAGAGCCTGGACTCCAACCCAAGGCCAAACTTCTACACTGCTATTTTTAGCCCCATAGCCTGAGCCCAGGAAGCCTGAGTCAGTCACAGATTGCCTATACAGCAAAACATACTCAGACTTCTACTAGCATAGGGCCAAATTCTAATAACCTTCCTATGTTGAACAATACCTTAATCGTCAAGTAGTTCCATTGATTTTTCATGTAGCAAAGTAATATATAGAGTCAGATCTTACTATAATGGGAATCCATTCATATCTGGTATGTAGATAAGATTAGTGGGAGGTAAACTAATTTTTGCTGTATCTATTTGTTAAAACAGATGGGCAAGGTAGGTGGATTTTGCTGCTCTAGTTTCGAATGGAAATATCTTTCTATAGTAGTACTACATTGGTTCTTCACTGGACTGAAAAGGACGGAGGAACAAACAGAAACAAAGAGTGTAAAGGTGATTTAACAGATCTTTACCCTGTAAGTATTCCAGGTCTCATCTATGTACTTTACTGAAATAAATACCTTTGACTGCTTTTTCTGTTAGCACTGTAGAACCCATATAAATGCAGAAAGCTGAGCTGGATTCTATTCTGGCTCAAGCATCAACTTCTTAACTAAGTTCCGAAATCAGAATTGCTATTTCTCTGGATGCTGATGTGTGAGCTAGAAAGAACCAACCTCAACGTTTAGATTCTAGGCAGAGTTGCAGGGGCGGCAGTTATAAAACAAAAAAACCATTTGTGTAAATTTGAGCAAGTTTTCTGTAGAAACATTTGGAGACACGAAGCTTGCACCCCCCAATGAGACCTTTTTAGCAATCACTTTTCAGGGTATAACTACTTGGATTGTCAATATCTTAAGCAAACAACATAACTGTTACAGAAGGTTGAATTCTTCAGTAAATTAGATGTAGATACATTGATGGTTCTGTTGCAAATGGAAATGAAAATCCTTTTAAAATGTTGGCAATAAGAGCTTGTCTACTTAGGTTTCTGTCACTCTCAACACAATGATATTTGAGTGCCCTAAATGATTGTGTATAACAGAATGTTTTGTTATATCACATTCTGGTAACAAGTGGCAAAGTGGTCAGCTGGATATCAAAAAACAGAATAAGCTGAAATTTTATCATGAGTGCAGGAGGGGAGAGGGATACTAAAGTGGAAGGGCAAAGGATGCCACAGGTAAATCAACCATATTTCATATAGACACGATATTAAATTCTGTTAACGCTTTGGAAGTGCTTGAGGAGACTAGTGCTTTAAGAGCAAGACTTACATCCACTCACTTAACTAACTCTTTAAGAACAGCTTTCTGAGAAAACACATTTAAGAATGCATTAAATTTTACTTCTTCTACAGAGCATATTTTGTGTACATTTTCTTGTATTTGATGTTTTACAAATGGGAACATCCTGTAGCTAAACCCAAAATCCTGAAGTTTGGAATGACAAGCTACCTTCTTGTTAGATGGCAATTTATATTTAGAACACTCTTAGAGATTCCTATTCTGATGGTGAAAAGAGTCAAGGCAGGTTTTTTGGTGTCCTGTTATGAACCTCAAAGACAAGCAGAGCAGCATGTTTCACTAGGAGCAAGAGACACGTGTTGAGTTAGTGTGCTCCCGTGGGGTGGGCAGGGAGGTAATGAACAGGGTGGAACCTGCTGCTGTTTGAGAAGTTTCCTCCAGAGGTTTAAAAAGAAAAAATATTTCAGGTTAATTTAGGGGTCACTGCATGACAGATGGCAGAACATAATGAAATAAAACTGGTCTTGCATTCTGTTCTAGTATATGGAATGAGGAGGAGTAAGGCATAAGAGGAGGAGTTAGAAAAGATCTGTGGCTTTGGCCTTTTACCAGTCGTATTTATCTTTTACTACTAGTAAGCAATATATATCCCAGTTCTGAGTTGACAGAAGAATCCTACAGCAGCAGGGGGTCACTCAGCACCAACATAGCTTCCAGGAAACCTGAGGACCTTTTGTGTGTGTTTATATACAACAACATTCTATTTAATAATAAAACCTGTCATTAAAATGTTCAACACTGGTTTAGATATAGTGAATTAAACACCCTGGAAAAATGTTGATATATTTTCAAAGTTATAATATACCATTGTCACAAATGTATTTCATTTAAACAAAATAAAGGAGAGGTTTGGGGGGCTTTGAGTATCTGACCCATAATTCTGGCAATTACCCTTTGCAAGTATGAATAGCAGGTCTATAGTATGTCCTTTGTGTCTTAAGGTAACTTTGCCGGTTCTGACAAAAGACTGATTCTATAATGTGTCTGCTCTATTTAGTAATAGAAATTAATTACAGTTATAGCAAAGGCCCCTGAAGCAAGCAAGTTTGTTAGGCTTAATTAGTGTTTTGTTGTTTCCATATGTTCAAGACCTTTCCATTTTAGTGCTTCTGTTCAGTCAGAAATTAATTTCCTATTGAATATTTCTATCTGCAGTATGTCCTTACAGCTAGAGACAGTAACATCCATGATTATTGTACCTAGTTTGTAGCTGTGTCAGTCCCAGGATATTAGCAATACAAGGTGGATGAGCTAATATCACTTATTGGACCCTCTTCGCCAGTGGAAGTTGGTCCAATAAGATATCCATGATTATGTCTAGAGATAGTAGGCTGTGCCAGACACAATACAGTAGAACCTCAGTTACAAACACCAGTTCTAAACTGACCAGTCAACCACACACCTCATTTGGAACAGGAAGTATGCAATCAGACAGCAGCGTGCATGCACACACACGCAAATATAGCACAGTACTGTGTTAAACTACTAAAATAAAGGGAAAGCAGCGTTTTTCTTCTGCATAGTAAAGTTTCAAAGCTGTATTTAGTCAATGTTCAGTTGTAAGCTTTTGAAAGAACCACACGGTTTTGTTCAAAGTTACAAACAAACAACGTTCATTCCTGAGATATTTGTAACTGAGGTTTGACTGTATATTTTAATTTTGTTTTCAAGATCACATGCCATATTTCATCTCAATGGGAAATCTCTGCACCATTTGTAGTTCTTTACTTGCAGTAATATTCCTGTGGCTGTGTTAAACTGGAAACTAAAGGGCTAAAGTGTGCCATTTAGAAATGGTCCTATGTTTATGAAATGCTGTCTCGCCAACTCTCATGACTGGGTTTCTTTTCTTAGAGCTCCAGCTCTCGGAGTTGTGCAATTATGTGAGAATCTACTTTTTTTTTTTTTTTTTTAAGTTTCTAGTCCTTATGTTTGTGGAAAAAAGCTTGAAAATGAGAATCAAAGGTGCAAAGACCAGAAAGCAAATAAACAGAATTCAATATTTTTTTAAAAAATCCTCTCAAGATTTATCTAGAATTGTATTAAGGGCTCATTAATTTTGAATATTTTAAGGTCAGAAATACTTGGAGCCTACTGGATAGGCAATATTGGAAACCTCACTCTGCCCTTCCTTGGGGAGGGATTGTCTCTCTCTGCATCTCCCTATGAAGCAACTGGCACTGACTACTGTTGAAAACCTTATGCTAGACTAGCTGGACAAGTGATGTGATCCAACCTAGCACTTTCTGTATTCTTAAGAGAATTTTTTCCTTTGAATATCATATGGATAACACATTTAGTTTATATGGACATGCATGTGTGACAGAGTTGGGGGAAACCCTGTCCTGTGCAGGGCGAGTGTGCTCGCCTCTTAAGGAATGTGTGTGGGGATGGTACATGTTTAACATCTACGTCCCTCCCAGCCTGAGTCCATGCACTCACCCTTATCAGCAGAGCAGTGCAGCCTAGTGACCAGAGTCCATAAATTCACCCTGGTCAGTGGGGCAGTAAGGCCTAGGGGCCAGTGTTAGTCAATCTCCCCCTTTTCACAGGGCAGTAAGGTCTAGTGGCCCAAGTAAATAACTTCATCCCTTTTCACAGAACAGTAAGGCCCAATGGCCAGAGCTGGGAAATCCTCTGATTCTTGCAGGGTGGTCAGGCCTACTGGCCCAAGTCACTACATTCATCCCTGTCCAAAGGGCCAGAAGACATAGTGGCAAGAGTCAATAAATTCACCCTTATCAGCAGGGCAGTTAGGCCTAGCAGCCAGAGTCAATAAATTCTGTCAGCAGGGGCAGTAAGGTCTAATGGCCACTATCAGACATGGGGAGGGGTTGCACTTCCAGCAGGGGGGTTCAGGCCCTCCCCCTCCCCCAGACCCCAGTCCAGGGCCCTATTAGTGGCCTAGCATGGGTCACTGAATCAGCAGGTGAAGGCTTTGACCAAAACACACTGACTCAAGGCTTCAGTTCACTCACTGGTCTGCTGTCTGATTCCCCTGGGCTGCTTCCTGCAGTTGTCCCTGCTGCTGTGGTCTGGGTGTCCCTGTTATGTCTAGATTCTCCAGTCAGCCCCTTTTCCCCAGGGGCTCTGAACCCTGCAAGGCCTCTGGGGTTGCCTTGGCAGCTGTGTGGGCTGCAGTGTCCCTGGCTGCTATGGTCCTGGGCTTCCACTGAGCCTTGGCTAGAGCAGGCAGTTCCCATCCTTCCTCCATGGCTGACCATCCCAACTGAGCCGAGCTGCTCCCTTTTTATACCAGTGCACCTGGAGCATGCTCAGTACAGTAAATTGGATGTGGTTTCTTCAACCCACAATGTAGGGTTAACACTTCCCCGTCCACTGAGGAGTTAGTGTGCCCTGTCACAGGATGTTACATCCTAAGTGCATGAATACAACCATGATACTATACACCACACAATTTCAGGGACCCTTTCCATAAAAAAAAATTGCAATACTATATTCTCATGGGGGCCCCTGCAGGGGCCCCGCGCAAATTGCCCCACTTGCTCCCCACCCACAGTTGGGCTTGGGAAAAATAAGCCTTCTGCATTTCGGCACAAACTCAGTTTTGAGAGAACTTCTTTACAAGGTATCACCGGTTCTCAGCATCAGCTAGTGCTAAAAGGCACTAAAGCTCATTAAAAAGGTTGAACAAATATTTTCCATCAAAGTTTTCTGGATCGAAAACGAGGGGTTTTTAAAAAGCAGAAAAAAAATCAGACAATGTCTGCTTTCTTCAAAATTTGTTGTGGGTTTTAATTGAAAAGCTGAAATTAGTCTGCCAAAACCTGAATATGGTTTGGGGTTTCAGAAGTATGTGGTCAAATATTTGCTGCTTGCTGTGTTTGATTGTTTAAAGAAACAAATCTTTAAAAAATCCAAAACTTTTGAACCACCTCAGCCTGTGACCAAATGCCCGAGCCCATCCAGTCAGGGATTTTTCCAGGTTTCTGATACTCTGCTGGCTTCCTTGACTCATCTGTCGCCATAACTTTGGCTTCATTTAGGTTAGAACATAACAGCCATTCTAGGTCAAACCAAAGGTCCATCCAGTCCACTATCCTGTCTGCCGACAATGGCCAATGCCAAGTGCCCCAGAGGGAGTAAACCTAACAGGTAATGATCAAACGATCTCTTCTGCCATCCATCTCCACCCTCGGACAAACAGAGGCTAGGGACACCACCCTTTACCCATCCTGGCTAATAGCCATTAATGGACTTAACCGCCATGCATTTATCTGTTTCCTAGAGACTGACTCCATGGGGTCCCTCACAAAGTGGAGACAGTTACTGTGGGTTTGTCTTTAGTATAGACTATGTACTTATCCATGAACTGAGCATTTGAGCTCCCAAATAGCCTGGCCCTGCCCCCTATC